>NC_048449.1:2314280-2620305 GCF_004353265.1 Vitis riparia
CTTGAATGGATACTTGGAGGAAGAAATTTTTGTGGAGCAGCCTGAAGGTTTTATTGTTAAAGGAATGGAGGAGAAAGTATTTTGCTGAAAAAGGCCTTGTATGGTTTAAAACAAGCACCAAGGGCCTGGTACAGTAGGATTGATTCACATTTGTTGGGCTTAGGCTTTACAAAAAGCCTAAGTGGATTTACTCTATACTTCAGGAAGGTTTGTGATGAAACACTTGTGGTATCTTTATACGTTGATGATCTACTTGTGACAGGAAGCAATATGGAGCAAATTGACAATTTCAAAAAGGAAATGAAGGATGTTTTTGAAATGGCTAATCTTAGAGAGGATGACATTCTTTCTTAGCATGGAGATACAACAAAAGCAGAATGAGATCTTCATATGTCAACAAAATATGCCAAGGAAATCCTGAAAAAGTTCAAGATGGAATAGTGCAATCCAAGTGCAACTCCAATGAATCAAAATGAGAAGTTTTGCAAAGAAAATGGAGCTGCAAAAGCTGATGAAAGGCTTTACAAGACCATTATTGGGTGCTTGATGTACCTAACGACAACTAGACCAGATATTATGAATGTTGTAAGTTTACTCTCAAGGTACATGCATTGTGCTAGTGAAATTCACTTTCAAGTAGCAAAAAGAATAGTTAGATATGTCAAAGGTACAATTGACTACAGTCTGAGGTTTTGTCATGTTAAAAACTTTACTCTCCATGGTTATTCAGATAGTGATTGGGTAGGTTGTGTTGATGACATGAGAAGTACTTCAGGTTATTGTTTCAGCTTTAGTTCTGTTATTTTTTCATGGTGTTCCAAAAAGCAATAATTCATAGCTCAATCCACAGCAAAAGCAAAATATGTAGTTGTTGTTGCTGCTGTGAATCAGGCTCTCTGGATCAGGAAATTGATGGCTGACTTGTTTATAGAGCAAAATGAAAGCACACAAATACTCGTAGACAACCAAGCTGCAATTTCAATTGCAAATAATTCGGTGTCCCATGGCAAAACAAAACATTTCAAGCTGAAACTCTATTTCCTAAGAGAGGTATAGAAGGAGGGAGAAATATAGCTTGTCTACTGCAAAACAGAAAGTTAGAATGCTAATATCTTAACCAAGCCACTTCCCAAAGCTAGATATGAGTTCTTGAGGCAAAGGTTTGGAGTCTGCAGCTCCAGAGACAAGAAGAAATGTTGAATGACATGTCCTAGAAGCTACTGACATGGAGCTGAGTAGATTGAAGTGGAAGTAGTCAAATAAGTTAGTCATGTGGAACATTTACCTATTCCTTAGGAAGTATTTGTTGGTTTGTTTCTATTCTTTAGGAAAATCTATAGGTAGCAGGTTTTTTGCTATTTTTTATGTTTTTCTGTTTTAAGCTAGCTGTATAAATAAGTACTTTGAAGCTTAATAATATATATCACTTCAAATTCCTCAACGTTTTGTTGCTTCCTGAGAGTTTCTACACTTTGTTTCTATCAAAACCCACAATTCTTTCCAAAAGAATATTTTCCATCTGATTCTTTTACCTTGATCACACTTTAAAAGACGGCAATGGCGTTTTCTTGATTTCGAAGATCAATCGAAGGCCATAAGTGGCTTATTCATGAATGAACTCGTTAAATGACGAATAACGCATGTAGCAGTTTGTCCCTTTATCAAACTTGCAGAGAAATTTGATGGAACTTTTTCTTTTGTTGTTCGTAAAGAAGTTTGATGAAACTTTTTCTTTTGTTTTTGTTGTGAAGCCCTTTTCCCGTACAAAGTTGCCTTTGAATTTTCTCCTTAGGATTTTCCTTTCTAGATTTTTTCTAATTTCTCAATTTCTTCCTCTTCTTGAAATAAGACACCTCTACTTTTCTGATTTTTCTGAATTTTAGTTGCTTAAATCAAAAGATTTAGTTCCTTGATTTTAACAATTATTTTTCTTCTCCCGCTAACCCCATCGAGCATTCAAATATTTGTCCTACATTTTATCAATAGGATAATAATAATAATAATAATAATAATAATAATAATAATAATAATAATAATTTTCTTTTTTATTATTATATTATTATCCTTTTTTAAGACCAAATTAGTGGTAATTTAATCCACTAAAAATTTTGTCTACAAGGTTATTAAGAAGTCTCCACAAAAATTAGATAATTTAAATATGTTGTCTTGATATAAAAAGAAAAAAATTAATTTAAAATTTCTATCTTTTATTTGAAACCTAAAATCCAAATAATATTTTTGTCACATTTTATTTAGACTTATTCAGACTTCAAGTAAAAGAACAAATATGATCTTCGTTCATGATACTATATCAAATTATTTCTGTCATTCATCTTTCATCCTTTAAAAAGCTAAGAATAGTCTTCGTGTTTGTTTTTTTAATTTAAAATAAATAGAATTTAATTTAATTTAATTATAAATACAACTTAATAGTATTAAATATTAAGTTGTTTGTTTTTTCACAATGAAAGTTGAGTGTGAGGGTTAGGGATTAGAAGTATGATTAACTAACATTTTAGATTAAATAAAAAATCACATATTTTAGATTTTTATATTGAGATAAAAATATTGATAAATAAGTTAAAATTTTAAAATAAACAGCTGAAATCTGAAAGTAAATTGCATTTAGCATTAAGTTAAAAAACAAACACCACCTTAATTGGATAATTAGATAAAATTTATATTGTAAGTACAATCCTTAGTATCACAATATAAAATATTAAATAACATAATATTATTTAGTTATTTTTTGAATAATTTTATTTGAAATTTTAGGCTTAATTTGAAGGGCCTAGTAAAGCTGTGGGCTGGCCCAGGCCGGGCCAAGCTGGGGCCACTCAACCCATTCCTGGCTCATTGTCAGGGTAAGGCATGGCCCAAGTGACTACCACCCACTTTTGAATTCAAGCTCTTTGGTTGTTCGATGCAAGGATTAAAATATCGATAAATGCGATATACTTGATTTTATTATTATATTGGAAATATTGGAGAAATATCGGTGGATATTTTGATAAAAATATCGACAATGAGAAAATTATTCAAATTTCACAAGAATGCTTGAAAAAAACTAAAAAAAAAAAATGATAAAATAAGTAAATAATGCGATTTTTTATAAAAATTTGATAAACATTATCTTTAATAATATATATAATATTTATCAAATTTGTTATAAAAAATTAGCATAAATTCCTTTAATGTATTTATATTCATTTATTTTAAAAATTAAAATACTTTTATTAAAACATATTTTATTACATTTTAAATAAAAAATTAAATTGATTTATATAAAATATTTTATTTGAGTTTTGATTTCTAAAAATTGATTACAAGTGACAATTTTTCTATTAACATAAATTTATTTAAATAATTAAAATTATTACTAATTTATCTTATCAAATTAATTTTAATTTATAGAATATTAGGACTTCATTAATTTTTTGTATTGTAGTAATTTTTGAGTAAAATTATATTTTTAATATTTTAAAATAAAAACATTTAAAATTAAATAAAATTAAAGGGATAAAAAAAGAGAATGAAGTGATAGTAATTTTTTAAAATAGCAGAGATAAATATAAAAAGTAGTTAAAAATAAAATGATAATTTAAAAAAAAAAAAAAAGCTTTCAAAAAAATCTCCTATATTTCCCCGATATATATATCCTACATATTCGCTAATATATCCGACATATTCACTGATATATCTAAAATATCTATATATCTCCCATATTTTGACAGGCTTCTTTTGCTACTCTGCGTGACGCTTCACGCTCGATTTTTTTCACCGATTTATTGAATCCAAACTGATATATCCCTGATATTTTGGCAATTTTCCAAATATTCCTCCCATTTTATAATCAGTACTCAATATCCTTTCGGGTCGTCCGATATCCAATATATCGACGAAATATCATCGATAAAAATCAAATTTTCAATCCATGGTTTGATCAACATTCATTCAACATTTTAATACTACTATACGAGGAAAGTTATTATTCCCATTTTTATTGTTAATATTCACATAAAATTTTCTTTATTCAATTAGGAATATTTTCCATGAATTTAATAAGAAAAAATGTTTTTTATATTTGATTTTATTATGAAAATTATAAATATATATATATAATTAAAATTTTATATATTTTCAAATTATTTAATATAAAAAAAATTAAGATAAATAAATTTAAAACAACAAATAAAAATATTTTATTATTTTTAAATTTACTTTTATTTTCTTTCATTTTTTTTTCTTATATCCTTTCCCTCTATTTTCTTTTTCTTACATTTCCCCTTAAATTTTTTGAGTAACCAAACATAACATAAATAATTCTTATTCTTCCTTTATATTTCGTACTACCATATACAAATTAAACAAAGCAATTCATATTTATTTCTATTTGATTATTTTTATATATTTTTTCCTTATCCCAAAGATAGTACAAAATTTTACTCATGTATAGGCTTAACCTAATCCATTCAAATTAATTTCATGACCTCGAAGTCCACTAACTAAACCTATGTTCACTTGCTTAAGTTTTGACTTAATTTTAATTCAAGTAAGTCAAGTTTAAGATCTTACTTTAATAAATGGTTTTCAAGTTTGGGTTGAGCTCCATTAATAGCAGCTATATTCTTCCCTTAATTATTAGATGATCAAGAGAAAACTGAAAACTTCAAGATCAACCAAGCCCAGCTTGTTGCCAATAACCTAAAACCTCATTTGGGCCATGAGGGTTCTAAACTTTGGATAGGGTGTGTTGAGGCCTACCCAATCCATGGTTAGTGAGGTTGGGCTCATTAGCAAAGTATTATAGGAAGATCCCATAATTATCAATTCCTGACTAACATTTTTTTTATTCCTTTCTTGTTCTTAAACTAACAGCCAAACATACCTATACTCTCCAATGAGTTAGATTACTTAATTTGGAAAAATTAAAATGATTTTAAATACCCTTTTCAATACTTTAATTTGGATAGTTTTTTATTATTTTTTATTTTTAATATTCAAAATCATAATAGTAAAAGTTTTATTAAATGTGAAATAACTTTGGACATAAATCAAGTAAAACTTTTATCAAAAATAATATTATGGTTATAGCACGGTCTTTTCTAAAATTATGAATTTTTAAATAAAATTAATAAAATAAATACAAAATATTGTAAGCCCCAAGTTTGAGAAAAGTATCATTTTTTTAAAAGGTCACAGTGTCAAAACTAATTTTAAAATTACAATACTCTTTAAAACATCAATCTTTTGAAGAGATAATTTCAATTCAAATTTTAAAATTATTTTTTTAAATAACAACTCCAATATTCAATTAAAATTATATTTTGAAAAGAAAATTTTTGAAAATATATTTTGAATTATTATATTTTTAAAAATATTTTTAAATTTGTTGGTTTTTTTCCTCAAAATCCCACATTACCTTCTCAATGGGTTTCTTCCATTTTTGAACCTTCTCTCTTGTCCTTTAGACTTTACTAAGAGCAAGTTGGAATATGACAATTCCATACTTATTCTACTGTCCAAAGTTTGTGGGCCCAAAAAATACCCCCAATGAAGAATAAGAGCCATAAGAATATAAATATTTAAAAAAAAAAGAAAAAAAAGTAACCATCCTTATCCATCTTATAAAAATATAATTTTTCCTTGCTGAAATAAATTTATAATAATTTCTATATTTATTATTGATCATGAAAAATGCTGTGATTTATTGCCTTAAATTGAAGCTTTGCTTGTGTAATTTGCAATAAATTTTATATATTCACTTACAATATGATTTTTTTTTTTTTTTTTGTAATAAAGATATTAAATTTATATATATAAACTATTTCATAATTTATTGTATCATGGTCCAAAAATCAAGCAAAATCTTTATTTCCAGGAAAGGAAGGAGATCGGAGGTCTTGATCAAGAAGTCATTGCAGCAAATGTTGATAATTCTCACCTTGGAAGCAATGTCTCTTGGAAGTGGATTAGAATTCCAAATCTTTGAATTTTTGGACTTTTTAAATTTCCATTTGCATATATTTGAATTGGTCACTGTTAGGAAATTTTGTCTTTTTGTCTAGAATCTCAGTCTACCACCCTATACCATTAAATTGACAAATTAAATTTTTATGTATTTGTATTTCCAAATATTTGTAGGAAAAAAAGAAGAAAAACTTAGACTAATAAAATAGTAAAGAAAATAAAAAAATATTTAATTTTCTTGTAGAAGGTAGATGTCTTTCCAACAATCTATCAATTCCAAGAGGTTTCACCTTGAAACCATGTGACTAAAAAAACCCCACACAACTCATAATTAATATCATAATAAATTCATTGTAATTTAATGTTTCCCATATGCTTAATTTGTATTAAAACAATTTTTTTTAATAAATGGTGAGAATTCTAAAATAAATTGAGAAAAATATAAATAAAATGACTTTTATTACCATATACCAATCTTAAAAAAAAAAAAAAAAAAGAATGAGGAATTATGACACCATAGAGGTGATGAGTTAAACCTTCTCCAAATATTCCATAGCTGACTCTTTCAAAGTCATGGGTCTTTATTCCTTAAGTGAATAGTTTATTAATTCTCAGGAAAATCCAACAAAGATACTTTGCATGAACCTTCATGAGAAATTATCTCTCCTAATACCCATTCATTTATGCAGTTGCACCCCAATTTGACTTGGTAAAATCCATGAGATGCTTCTCCCAATTGTTTGGACTTACCTCACTCAACATGCAATCAATCTGCACCCCAATTTGACCATGGTAAAATCCAGGAGATGCTTCTCCCAATTGTTTGGACTTGCCTCACTCAACATGCAATCAATCTTAATTAGCTTGTTAATTTGATCTAAAAGTTTGGTTTGATAAATAATTTATTAACACATGAAATCGAATTAAATTAAAACCCTAACATATTGTCTCATTGGTAAACAGGCAAATCAAGTTCATCAACTCTGATCGATAAATTATGACCAATATTATACATGAACTCTACATAAACTAAAACCTTAACACCTTTACCTATCTAGAAAAATAAATATCATCGAGCTTTAACTCAATGAAAATCAATTCAAAAGCTTAAACCGTTAAATAATGAACCAAAAATATATATCAAATAAAGTATAATTAAAACCCTAACATTTTAATTACGTATCACTTTCAAACTATCTTTTTTTTTTTTTTTTTGACAATAATTAGTTTTTGTTATCAAATTTTTTCATACCCTTCTCAAACTAATTGTGATAATTTATATGTACATGAGAGGATCCATCAATAGCTAGTGAAAAAAATCTTTGAAGGATTCTCTCAACTAGATGCGTAAAAGTTGACTATAATTTTCGTATATGCCGTCAAGGTCCACTTGTTGACGTGAGCTAACAAACAAAAATAGGCGCCTAATCCATCTTTTCAATTCATAAATCAATCTCGAAGTCGTGTAAATGGACTTAGACATTGAGGCCTCCATCAGGAAAATTAAGAACTATGAAATTAAGGTCTCAACTCTCTGTTCATGGCCCAAACTACAAGATAATGGATTCATTTCTCTTCTCCTTCATGGCCACAATTCTGTTGCTTCCAGGAGCAGCAGCCGAAGTAGGCACCGGCCATATGGGCAGTATTGGTGTTATCGTCGATAATAGTTCGCGTATCGGTAAAGAAGAAATAGTAGCAATGAAGTTAGCCATCCATGACTTCAACAACAAATCTAATCGACAATTGGATTTGCATGTGAGAGACTCTCAAAGTGATCCAGTTCTTACTTTGCTTTCCGGTAAACTTCACCAATCTAATCATCTTCAGTGATTCGAAGGAAACTTAATTTGAAGATGTACCCGATAATTAATTTGAATGAATTTTGTTTCTAACTTTCGTATGTATTCTGGGATGCAGCCAGAAATCTGATCAAGAAGAGGAGAGTGCAAGCTATTATCGGCCTTGAGACATGGGAAGAAGCATCTATAGTTGTGGAGCTTGGTAGTAAAGCTCATATTCCGATTGTTTCCTTGGCTGATGCAGCTCCGCAGTGGGCAACAGATCGCTGGCCGTTCCTTGTTCGAGCCTCCCCGGAGAAACACCTGCAAATGAAAGCTGTGGCAGCCATTATCGGGTCTTGGGGATGGCGTCGGATCAATGTGATATACGAGGATACCAACTCTGCTGGCTCTGAGATCATTCCATTTCTTGCTGATGCCCTCAAGCAAGTTGGTTCAGAAATCGGATACCTTGCAGCTCTACACCATCATCTGCAGTTAATTCTTCTTCTTTATCTGATCAGCTCCAACGGCTTAAAGGAAAGCAGTCACAAGTCTTTGTGGTTCATTCATCTTATCAATGGCGGAGCGTTTGTTTCAAAAGCTAATGAATTGGGCATGATGGAAAAGGGTTCTGTTTGGATCACTACAGACAGCATCACAAATCTTGTACATTCCATGAATTCCTCAGTCATCTCTTCCATGAAGGTGTTCTAGGAATGAAGAGCTTCTTCCAGGAAGACGGAGCCCGGTTCCAAGACTTCTACTCCAGATTTCGACAGAAGTTTCGACACTGTATCCTAAGGAAGACAACCACGAGCCTGGGATTTTCGCCGTTCGGGCATATGATGCGTGTGGTCTGTTGCTCTAGCAA
This sequence comes from Vitis riparia, assembly GCF_004353265.1. NCBI lineage: Eukaryota > Viridiplantae > Streptophyta > Magnoliopsida > Vitales > Vitaceae > Vitis > Vitis riparia. Next base: position 2,322,906 of record NC_048449.1, read on the forward strand.
TGGACAACAACAGGTCGACCCAACAATTGTTAGAAAGATTGAACTCAGCGATTTCCATGGCTCACAAATAGAATCAATTTGAGAGACGACGCTTGGCTCCACAACGCATGTTCAGATTGTTAATGTGATTGGAAAAAGTTATAGAGAGCTCGGATTCTGGTCGGAGGATCAGGCTTCGCCAAGCCTACTAATGGTCAAATTCAAAACAGTAGCTCCATGGACATCCTGGGGCAAGTGTTTTGGCCAGGAGGCCCTATTCCACCCCAAGAGGATGGGCACTTCCTACAAGCGAAACCCCATTGCGAATTGGAGTGCCCCTCAATGCCACATTCAAACAATTTGTTTCTGTAACATATGATGATGGAGGCAATCCATCGGTTCCGGGTTCTCAATCGAAGTCTTCAAAGCAGTTCTGAAACATTTAAACTACAGTCTACCTCATGAGTTTTTCCCTTCAGTGTACCTATATGATTTGGTGGAACAGGTCATCTCAAGGTGAGAGATTGTTCATTCTCTTACTCTAAACTCCACTGTAAGTTACATTATTAATACTTTTCTATACTTAACATATAAATTGTATCTATGTTAAGAAATTTGATGCGTGTAGGCGATACGTCGATAGTTTCAAAGAGATGGGAGCAGGCTGAATTTTCGCATCCCTACACAGAACCAGGATTGATGATGATAGTTCCTGAGAAGTAGAGACATCCAATAGGGCTTGGTTATTCATGAAGCCCTTCACCAAGGCGATGTGGGTTCTAACAGGTGCTATAACCATCTACAATGGCTTCACCCTCTGGTTGATAGAACGAGACCAAAACCCAGACTTATGACAGGCTCTATTCTGACCAAATGGGAACCTTGGTTTGCCTATCCTTCACCACCTCTTCTCTATGCATGGTAAGGGCTATAAATCATCCATTTCATCTACTGTATTTGAACTGAACATATAGAATTAGTATATAATTTTGTTGCATGTATCCATTCTTTCTTCAATGCTATGAAATCACAAGGGTTCGGATGATATTTCCAATGCACATTTTATGTCATAATTTCAAGCCAATTTGACATCATAATGCTCTCTTGATCAGCTAAGAGTAACCCTAGCTAATAGACTTGATAGTTGTATCTGATGAATTTTTTCGTATCCCATTGTTCAAATGTAACATGGAAGATGGGGATTGAGGCTGTACAGGTCTTTAAGTTCCCTCATGCATTTATCTTTCTGAATCACAGAGAAGGCAACATAGTAATCTGTCCCGGTTGTAATGTGGTCTGGCTGTTCGCATCTCTGGTGATACGAATAGCTACACTGCTAATCTTACGAGCATGCTTACGGTCCAACGCCTTGAACCTACTGTGGTCGATGTGGAAGATCTGAAGAGTGCTATTCCATTGTTGGGTGCAGCAAACGATCATTCGTGGTGAGGTATTTGGTGGATGGCATAGGAATAAAGAAAGTAACATAAAAGATATTACTTCAGCTGAAGAGTATGCTCCAGCTCTCAGAAGCGGAGAGATAGCAGCAGCCTTCATTGAAGCTCCCTACGCCAAACTATTCCTTGCCCAAACTGCAAAGGCTTTGCAGCTTCTGGGAAAACATACAAAGTTGGTGGCTTTGGATTTGTAAGTCCCTATATTCCTTTATAGCTAACTCTCCTTTTTCCATCTTACTCAAATTTTCTAAGATCAAAGGTAAGCCTATCAACCTGCCATTCATGCCATTTGGGCTGTGTTTCTTGAAAAAGTGCCTCAGGGAGATCATCACTGAGAGCACTTTTGCATTAGGCTCAATTGAGTGGTGGCTTTGTTTTCTCTGAAGTCCCAAATCAATAGAAGATTTTTCCCTTTTCCTCAACTTTTCTCAGCAACCAAACATGTAGACTGAAACCCATTAGCTGCACCAAACCAAAATTAATTAGTCTATCTAGTGTATGATTATTAATATGATTAATTAATTAAATTGCCGATTCTTTCAGGTGTTTCCAAAGGGATCATCTATTCTTCCAGACATATCTAAAGCAGTCTTGGAGGTGTCCGAAAAAGGTGAGTTAGGCGTCTTAGAGAACAATTTGATTGGATCCCAGAAGTGTGATTCAAATGCAGAAATCAGTGAGGATAGCAGTAGTCTTAGCCCTAGCAGCTTTTGGGTACTTTTCTTAATAACAGGAGGTGTATCAACAGTTTGTCTTGTAATCTTCATGGCCAGAGAAAGGTTAACCTATTTGTATAATTATTTGTTGGGGCATATGGCCATTTGGAGACTAATATCAGCTGTAATGAGAAGATGGAGATCACATCCACGTGATCGATTCTCTAGAGGAATTAGCGACGTAGAAAGTAATGGTAATGCCCAACACACATCTATGCATTCACCACAATACTTTGGATATAGAGTGCCACGGCAAAGAAATTACAGCTCCAGAACTTCTTCCTAAATCCACAGCTATATCAACCCAAAAATCCAAATTTTAGAGGATACTTGGGAAACATAACCGTATGTGAATGCATTTAAGCACAGAATTTATAGAATTTTTTCTGTATGTTTGTGCTCTGTGAAATGCAATGTAATTCTTATTTTTAAATGCATTTGTGCATTATTGTACCATTTTAGATAAAGCAATATATAAATGCTCTTGATTTTGTATATAAAAAATCATATATTAATGTGATGGATTTAGACTTAGGTGTTTGTTTTTTTACTTAATTCTAAATAGTGTTAAGTATTAGATTATATATTTTTTTAATATTTTATTTCTATTAAACATTAAAAGGTAAAAAAAAAAAAAAAAACCAACATGTTACTTTTTTCACTTAAAAAAAAATCCAAATATTTTAGTTTTTTCTATTCAGCAAAAAATTATAATAAGTTGTGAAAAAGTTGAAAAAACAAACGCCCTTTTAGTTTTTGTTTGGAGCTTAAGGCCATATGTTGATAAGTATGTGAAAGGAAAATAAAGCTTAAAACCGATCAAAACCCTAAAAATCTAGACACTATTCATCAAAAATGAAAAAGAAACATTAGCAAATCTATATAAATGATGATTCAATGTCTCTCAAGGGCAAGTTCAAGTTGTCAAAACATCAATTTTTCCTCCGTTGGTCATTATTGTAAGGGTGGTAACCAACTCTTCTTTGAATCTTCTAAGACTTACCTAATCCCATGCTGCCTTAATCCCATTCAAGCTCAGCTAATTGTTGGTGAATAATGCATAATTGTATAAATTTAAGGGCATAGTCATGATCTTCAGATTCAACCAAGAGGAATGGTAGATATCACCAAGTTTTCCTTGACTTTTCCTCACGCGATTGAATGGTTGTAAGGCTTTGTCAATTTAAAGAGATATATAATCAAGAGAAAGACATGAATGATAAGATCGATCTTTCCGCATGGAATAGTGAAATCGAATGCGATCAAGTGATGAAAGCTATCTAATTAGTGAGTAATTTAGAAGAACAAGGGACTAATCTTTAATTTTAATTCGGTCAATCAATCCAAATACAAGTATAACTTATAATATAAGACATAGTTAAGACTCCCATGACCTAGAATTAGCATACAGTGACATTTGAATTTATCTGTCTCCTCAACATAAAATTGTTATCTAAAGGCATTTTGTATGCTCTACACGTCAAGCTATTGAAACAAAAAAATTAAGAGTCTCAGAACATAATGGTAGTTAGCGATGAATTCAATGTCAAGATTGTAATATCAGGATTCTTTGATAACAAAGGCATTGACTCAGTCTAAGATTGCCCGATAATTTCAACAATCTCTGATCAATGCGCATATATATTACTATGACGAAAAAATAAAAAAATTCTAGTCTCAATTGGGCCTGTATATTTGAACAAGTCAAGTGTTTCAATGAGTTTCAATCAATCCACATATATGAAAAGAAAAAAATCAAAGTTCATGCACGTTAACCAATTTTCAAGCTTTGTTTCTAGTGATAGTATACACCAAATATACTGGAGATTCCAAATAAGGAACCCTTCAAAGTCACATTTTTATAGTCCCGTCTAAACGGGGTCATTCCATGAAAGCTGCATCAATATTGCAAGGAAATTCCCAAACCTACCAATTCACATAGAAAAGTCACATAATTTTTTGTTGTCTTGTGCCTGTTGGTATATACTGGATTAATTAATATATCTAGAAAGCAGCAAAGGAATTCAATTCAAACTAAAGCAATGTGATTTGACATTAATACACCTCAAGGTCTTACAAGTTTAACGGAAGAACAACGTTATGTAATCAATAAATGCATCCTTTACTAATGATCAGCGAAGCATTAACAACGTAGCGTGGTAGTTCTAGAATTCTTCGTTTCAGACCTAGGGTGGAGCCAGTACTGATCAATTGTCCACAAGAATGGGATTCAATTCTTTGAATCATGCCCCATAAGATGGGCTTCAATTCTTAAAGTTGACCCAGTAAGCAACAAAAAAAGACAAATGAGGCAAAGAAAGGAAATATAAAGGGAAGGGACCATGGTGGCAATGTCCTTTTAGTCTTCACAAAATGGGCATATTGTTTTCTCTCTTCTTCTCTTTCTTGGCCTTAGATTTGTTGTTTCTGCAAATGGCAACAGCCGATGGAGGCACCGACTCAATTGAAAAAGCTGATGTCAAGGGAAGTATTGGAGCTATTCTAGACTATAGCTCGCGCATTGGGAAAGAAGAGAAGGTAGCCATGGAGATGGCTATAGAGGAATTCAACTCTCAGTACTCCAACCAGCATATTGACCTACAGATAAATGACTCTCAAGGGGAACCCATCCAAGCAGCACTTGCAGGTAAGTCTATCAGTTCATCTCCTTTAATTTCTGGCAAGTAATGAGAGTTCTCTACAGTACCATGTTTGACATTGAAATTCAGTTCCCATGACCACATCCTAGTTCGCAATAGATCTTGTTCATGCATATATACTATATTTCTGGGCAAATTATAGATGACTCAGGACATAGCTAGGGCATTCAGAAACAGACATATATATATGCTGAAATGTTCATGAGGTTCATATATATGACAAGATATTCTTAGTGATAAATGGGTTTTTGGAAATGAATTTTACATATATACAACTATGAGAACTGGTGGTTAACACTGGGCAAATTCATTACCTACTTAGCACTCCACTTAAAGCTATGAATTCGCATTAGTTTTCTGGGAAATGAAAGGAGTTACTAAAGGAACTAACCATAATATTTTGTGCATTCATCAGCATCTTAGCACATCCGTACATCCATACAGACTTGACCGATAAGTCATGAGGAAAGAACAAATTAGAACAGTTGCTTTTTGAATGAGTTTGCATAGCATTGTGAAGAAATTAAGTAAACAACAAATTACAAAGAAATCATGGTGTACTAATATATATAGGACATATATACCAAGTTTTTACAGCTTGTTTGTGAAGTATTCATAGGCAGGAATGGTTTGATTTCAGTACATAAAACAAAAAAAGAATCAACCATTTTTGGCCTTGTTTTGCATATTAGTTTCATTATACATATATATAGTACTGATATTGTTTTGATAGTAAAATTATCAAACCAAGTAGAAGCTGCTACACTTCTACTAATGCTGCTACTACTACCACCACTCCTACTGCTGATTTTTTGAACATTGTTGCATCAATATACAGCACGGGAGCTTGTATACAGGCATCGAGTAAAAGCAATTCTGGGGCCCCAATCATGGGAAGAAGCATCCTTAGTTGCAGAGGTTGGCAGTCAAGCTCATACCCCCATTCTTTCTCTTGCCTATGCAACTCCACAGTGGGCAACAGAAAGGTGGCCCTTCCTCATCCAAGCCTCTGCAGACCAGTCTGGACAAATGAAAGCCATTGCTGCAGTTATTGAGTCTCAGGATTGGCATCGGGTGACCGTAGTATACGAGGACATCCCGTCCTCCGCCACTGGAGCCATTCTCCAACTCTCAGAAGCCCTGAAAGATGTAGGAATAGAAATAGGCCACCTTCTGCCTCTCCCACCTTTGTCTTCTTCTTCTTCATTGGTTGAAGAGCTCCATAGTCTTAAAGAAGGGCAGTGTAGAGTGTTTGTGGTTCATACATCCTTGCAATTGGGGGTTCACCTATTCGAAACTGCCAAGAAGATGGAGATGATGAAAGAAGGGTATATATGGATCATTACAGACACCATTTCCAGTCTTGTCCATTCCATAAAAGCCTCTACCATCTCCTCATCCATGGATGGAATTGTAGGTGTCAAAAGCTACTTCAATGAAACCACTCCCCAGTTCAAGATATTCCGGGGGAGATTCAGGAGGAAGTTCATCTCAGAACACCCTGACGAAGAAAAGAATGAACCCGGGATTTACGCAGCTAAGGCCTATGATGCCACTTGGGCTGCAGCTCTAGCAATGAAGGGAGGAAGGGATACTGGCCAACAACTCCTAGAAAAAATTTCAAACGGCCAATTTGATGGCTTAACTGGAAAGATCCAATTCAGCGATCAGAAATTAGCCCCAGCACATATATTTCAGATCATCAATGTTGTAGGGAAGAGTGATAGAGAACTAGGGTTCTGGTCCGAGACATCGGAGGAGGAGTCAAGTTTTTGGGGAGATGGAAGAGCTCTGGCACAGGTGGTTTGGCCTGGGGGACCCAGGAATACTCCAAGGGGATGGACTCCTCCAACAGATGAGAAGCCACTGAAGATTGGCGTGCCCAGTGGGTCCACTTTCAAACAGTTTGTAGAAGTGATACAAGATGGAAATAATATTTCTTTCAAAGGATTCTCAATCAATGTCTTCAATGCAACTGTGGAACGCTTGCCATATGCTTTGCCACATAAGTTGTATGCCTTCAATGGCACATACGATGAACTAGTGAGACAGGTTTATTTAAAGGTACGAGATATGCTGTCTTCTTTCATTCAGTTTCTTGCTCTTCCGATTTGAAAGGTCTGTTCGGTGATACTTTATTTTTAATCCTTTTTCCATGCTTGTACCATCATTTTTCAAAAACTGTTTTTCGTCTAAAAAATATATATATCAAATATATACAGCTTTCAATTTAAAAACAGTTCCCAAATAAAAGTTTCGGGTTTTGTTATTCACATAAACTTGTCCATATTTGTATATTTACTTGAAACTCTCTGCAAATGTGAGCAGAAATTTGATGCAGTAGTTGGAGATGTTGCAATAGTAGCCAAAAGGTTTGAGCATGCAGAGTTCACACAACCTTATGCTGAACCAGGATTGCAGATGATAACCCAGTTCGATCAAAAAGCAGCAATAAAGCATGGCTATTCATGAAGCCCTTCACAAGAGCCATGTGGATTCTAACAACATTCATAAATGTCTACAACGGATTCGTGGTATGGTTGATAGAAAGAAACCACTGCAATGAGCTTAAAGGCTCAGTCCTCAATCAAATAGGAACCCTACTGTGGCTAGCTTTCTCAACACTCTTTTCTCTGCATGGTAAGAAGAAATCCCTACATATCTTAGAAATTTAAGGCATATTTGGTAACTATTTTTCAAAATAGTTTTCAATTCTTTGAAGGAAAAAAAAAAAACAAAGAAAATACATTTAACAACCCGACAAAACAAAAACTAATTTTCTCAAAAGCAGAAAACTTGATGTTTTCATATAACATCTTTTAATGATTTTCGATTGTTTTCTATATTTTTTAAAAAAATAATTATACAAATATGAAAAATGATTATAAATAAATTATTAGATATCAAGTTAGTTTTAAGACATTTAAAAATATAGAAAATAAATTAAAAATAGTTTAGGTTCTCAAAAACAATTTTTTTCTATAAAATATTAAAGACCAGTTTTTCAAAAACTGTTTTTAAAAACAATTCCCAAATAAAAGGGAAGTTTCTATATGTTGTAAAATTGATAGTCTCACCCTAGTTGATTTGTTTGAACATAGGGGAAAAACTTCACAGCAATTTATCGCGGATGGCGATGGTGGTGTGGCTGTTTGTGGCACTAGTCATCACACAGAGTTACACGGCGAACCTCACCAGCATGCTCACTGTCCAGCAGCTTGAACCGACGGTAGCCGATATCGAGACGCTGAAGAGTAGCAACTCGATGATCGGGTACTGTAGGGGGTCCTTTGTGTCAGCATACTTGAAGGATGTCTTAGGTTTCAATGAAAAAAACATCAAGAATTATTCATCACCTGAAGAGTATGCTAAAGCCCTCAAGGATGGACAGATAGCCGCAGCATTTCTTGAAGCTCCTTTTGCGAAACTATTCCTTGCGAAGTACTGCAAGAGCTTCATGGCAGCTGGGACGAGTTACAAAGTCGGAGGATTTGGATTCGTGAGTGCATTCTCTCTTTTCTTCTTCCATGTTAATTCTTTCACATTTGGGTTATATCTAGTTTCTAAAAATTTGAGGGAAAATACAAGAAAATAAAATAGAGATGAAATGTGATATTCCACATCAGGTAGAAGAAAAAGTTTATCTCGCTCTCTCTCTCTCTCTCTATATATATATATATGTAGGATCAAAAGACTTTTAGAGAATCAAGACCCATAGTTTAGAAACAATTCAAAGGGGCTTTCAAAAGAAGTGCTTCCTTCTTGACAGTGTTAGATGGCCTCAGTGTGGGCTTTTGTTTGTTCCCGTTTGTCTAATGGGTGCCACAATTTCATGAGATACAGCAAAGATGTTGTGTTTGCAATGAGATGGTTGTGATATTCCATGTTGGATAGGAGAAAAGTTCCTGATAAATATGTTTTAAAACATGAGGGCAACTCATTTAATTGTTCATTATAAAGATTGAACAATTTGAAAATACATAAGTATCTAATTAATTTTAATTATATTTGATTTTCTTTTATAGTTTTCATATAAGATGAGAAATTCATTTTTCTTAATAATTTTTTTTTCTTTCCTTAGTACTAGCACTTCCTGGGATTGAAGGTTGATGAGATTCTTATGGTTTGTGGATCAGGTATTTCCAAGGGGTTCTCCATTGCTCCATGACGTATCTGAAGCTCTTTTGAATGTGTCTGAGAGTGGTAAGCTAAGGGAACTAGAGAATAGTATGCTGTCATCTGAAAAATGTGAGGATGCAGAAACAGAAGATGATGAAACTTCAAGACTGAGCCCTAGTAGCTTTTGGGTGCTTTTCATTATAACTGGAGGGACATCAACGTTTGCATTAGCGGTTTATATGCTTCATCGCAACTGGACCTTCCATGATTCTACCTCTGAACACAAAACCATCTGGAGATTTTTCATTGCTATAATGAAACTGTGGCGGCAGCGAACCCGAAAACTTTCGCAAAGAGTCAGTGATGTAGAACTTCCTAGAGGCTCTCCTAACATCGAAATTTGACATTCCAGGCCATGACTTAGATTGAAGATGCAATTTTGGTAGACCCCCACAGATCCTAGCTAGCTACCACAGTAGAAGATGAATTTCAGAAAGGCACCTTAGTTGTCACCATGTTAAACCAGAGTTTCAAAACCAAGATTTACCACTTGTTCTCAGAATATATGTAAGAGGATTATGAAATGATTATCTAATAATGTTAACATAACTTATCAAGTATCATTTTATAAGCTCTGGATCTGTTGATAATCAACCATGAGTTTCAATTTACTGATTGTCTGATCACTTAGAATAACAGTTGGTTACTAACTAAACCAGCAGTACAGTTCTAGATTCATGGTTTTGGGTTTTTAATCTGGGCCTTTGGCAGCATTTCCAAGTAGAGCAACTATATATTAGAAATAAATTAGACTTATCATGTAACGACCACCAATCATTGAAGTTCACCCAATTCCCATATCAGCAAAGAAGCAATTCGGGATGCACTAGTAGAGAGCCCTTCTGATGTCCTTCTAGTCAAGAATTGGGGCCTCATTTGGTGCAGCAGGTCTTGGGACTGAAAGTATTAGCAAGTGGCAAGCCCAACAATATCCTTCTTAAGGACTAGTGAAGTAATGATTCACTTTTAACCATGTAGATATTATCAATTTTGGGTTTGATAAGCCCTCACGGTGAACTCAGAGCCCATTTGATGCCCCTTCAGTCAACAACTGGGGCCTCATTTGGTACACCAGGTCTTAGGACTAGTATTAGCAACAGCAAGCCCAACAACATCCTTGTCGAGGACTCATGATACAATGAACCCTCCCAACCACGTCAGTATTGTCTGCTCTGGGTTTGATAGGCCCTTAGGCAAACTGGTAGAGAGCCCATTTAATGTCCCTCTAGTCAAGAATTGAGGCCTCATTTGGTGCAACAGGTCTTAGGACTGAAAGTATTTGCGAGCTGCCAACCCAACAACACCCTTGTCGAAGAGACTAGTGATATAATAAGTAATCTAATCATGTGGATATTGTTCACTTTGAATATGATAGACCTCATAGCTTTAAAACACATGTATGAGGTTAAAAGGAGTTAGTACATGTATAGCATTAAAACTTTTTTCATTTATCCAATATTTCCTCATCCACTATTGAATATCACAATACCCCATCCCCTCGTGCAAATACAACATTCTCATTGTGTCCCTTAGAATTGTTGGGTCAAACAAATTTCTAAACCAGGGTAGGGATGGGCTATAATACCACTTGATCACGATTGACTCTCAATTATATAGATATTGTCACCTTTAAGCCCTAAGGATTCTCACTATTTGAAAATGTGTTTATAAGATTAAAAATATTTATACATATATAGTATTAGGAACTTTTTTCCCTATCTAATATGAGATATCACAAGTGACTACTCATCTTATAGTATAACACTTGCACAAAAGAAGGTTAAGGGATCTTCCCAATCTTCTCCTCCAATGAAAAGTTAGAGCAACCAATGAGATCAAGAAATGACACGTAAACTTAGAGGCAATAAAGCAACCTTGCCATAGTAGATGTGTTGCCACATTCGTTTCATGAATTCTTTTTATTTCAAAAACATTTTTATTATGAAAAACCAACTTTTTTCCATGAAATTATTTGTTCAAAAATTCTTATTCAATTTTGTTCATAACTAAGCATCTAGACCATTTTATAAAACAATAATGAACTACAAGATGAATCAAGTATTAATTTGAATATCAATACTAAATGGGAACTCAAAAGTAACAATGGAGACGAGAATTGTCAAAACATCTCTAGCAATTTGAGCAAGGACCCTAATTTTAGAACCATTGATCTTCCACCAACTCAAAATATCAAACCACTATCTCTTTCATTAATTACTTTCTAATGAATGCTAATCTAATTCTATCTTGCTTTCCACATTATCTTCCATATATAAGTGTCATATAAAAGTGGAAATAAAAGTTAAGATTATCTTATTTCCCTGACCCACTATCCATGGGTTATGAGGATTAATTCATCCACAATTATCATCGAGAAGTATTTTCCTACAATGATCTGCACTGAAACCCGTGACAAGCGATATACAACCACTATTCCTCTTTTCTTTTTATTCCTTGTTCTTACTTTGGAATGATAATTTGTTTCATATCCTCACACCTAAATGGGTATTTCTTACATCCATTATATTCATTTTATTATGAAATGCATAGTTAATACCACAATAATTACATCACCCTCAAATAATCAGGATCACATCCTTTTACTTTTGTGAAATGATCCCAAATCTTAGAAGGTAACTTAGTAGGCTTTCCACTAGCTACTTGTATTCTGTAGTGGCAATGAAAAGTCTAGAAAGGTTGTTGATGTTGTTCTCAAAGTCCTGATTATAGGAGTAGGTGTCCTACTAGACGAGTTTTCTTTAGTTGTAAACAAATAATAATTAAATAAAAAAAACTAAAAATGTAGCTTTTAAAAAAAAAAAAAGTGAATAATAGGAGAACTTCTTGGTTTTTATATAATTTGAGAAAGGATTAAAGACATGATACCAAGGATGAAAAAAAAAAAATTATGTGTATATATATTTTCTAGTACATTTTGTTAATTCCATTTCTGTTCAATGAGAGATATCATCATCAATCTCCAAAAGCTTGCCAACCACAATTGCACAAATCGAATTCATATCTAAAGATTGCTTTCAAATGCATTGAAAAATACTAAGATAAAAAGGTTATACCCAACAAACTCCCATTGAATGTGTTTGATGAAATCAACACTACCGTAGAATGATGAAACAAACAAATTAATGGGAGCAAAATGATCAAAACATAAAAGAAATCTTGACATACTAGATAACATCACCTGATTGGTGAATCGAAAAGGTACTATGATCACTCCACAACTTATCAAACGCAAATGCATGTACAGATTCCAATGAGTTACCCATTATAAATGTAAGAATTTCTTCTCATTCGGCCGGCATCATCACCACATGATTTAAAGAGTATACTCGAAAGCAATCAATCAAAGAATCAGTCAATATATATGTTTTCCTCTATTCTAAGGTTGAATTAAGCCGGCAAAACCCTGTCTTTTGAATCTTTGATTGAACAGAAGAAGGGTCAAAGGGGCGGTCTTCTTAACAAAATTGAGCAAGCAAAATACAAAGGAATGTTAGATTACAAGCCAACTAGTACGTAAAGTCCTCCTACAATTCCAGGCACTAAATCTACGTCAAGATATATCATTTAACTCCAAGCGGTGACTCTTTCCACTTCACCTCCAGTCTTTACCTTTCATCATCAATATTTGAATGGAATTCATACAAATATTCCTAGTCTATTTCCAAGCTAACATATTTAGGGTTGTGCATATCAAACTTTCAAAGTCGTATATACGTTCTAGTCCACACGGCTTTTCTTCCACGCTTGAAAGTTTCATGAACACTAATTTACTGGTAACTTCCCAACATCATACCTATACGCATCCAGTCTTCCCTTCATAAATTAACAAAGAGCTCAGTTCAAATACATATAGAGGGGGCATATTAAAAGTCACTGGATTCAGCTGCACAAAATTAATGGATACATTACCTTACCTCTCTTTGTTCATGGCCTTGATTTTGTTATTTTCACGAAAAGGAACAGCCGAGGATCCTGCTAAGGGAATTATAGGTGCCATTGTGGATCACACTTCTCGCATAGGTAAAGAAGAGAAGGTAGCAATGGAGATGGCTATTGATGATTTCAGACTCTACTCTAATGGAAGTCTTCGTCTGCACATTGAAAACTCTCAAAGGGAGCCCATCCAAGCTGCTCTTGCAGGTAATTATGGATCAGCTTTTCTTCTTTAATTTTCTTTTAAGATGAAGTACTTGCCTCAATCTCCATGATCAGTGTTAGAACAATAATTCATCGTAGTTTAAAGTTCACATACTTAGATTCGTGGACTAATGCTGAATCCTTTACATGAATTTGCAGCTATGGATCTTATCAATAAGCATCAAGTTCAAGCTATTATCGGGCCACGAATATGGGAAGAAGCATCCTTAGTTGCAGAGGTTGGCAGCCAAGCTCATGTCCCTATTCTTTCTTGCGCCAGTGCAACTCCACAGTGGGCATCTGAGAGGTGGCCCTTCCTCATTCAAGCCTCACCCAACCAACATGCAGAAATCGAAGCAGTGACTGCAATTATTCGATCTTGGGGATGGCATAGGGTCGCCATAATATATGAGGATATCGACTCAGTAGCATCTGAAGTTATCCCTCATTTCACCTATTCCCTGCGGGATATAGGCGCAGAAATCAGCCGTCTTGTAGCTCTCCCACCTTTTGCTTCTTCATTGTCCAAAGAACTCACGAGCCTAAAAAAGGAGCAGTGTCGAGTATTTGTTGTTCATTCCTCGTTGTCATTCGCAACACACATGTTTCAGCAGGCGAATCAAATGGGGATGATAGAGAAAGGTTATGTGTGGATCACTATGGACACCATTACAAGTCTCGCCCACTCTCTCAATGCATCAACCATCTCTACAATGCAAGGAGTGGTAGGGGTCAAGAGCTACTTCAACGAAACCGAGCCAAAATTTCAGGATTTCTATGTCAGATTCCGGAAAAAGTTCAGCTTGGAACATCCTGAAGAGGAAAACCATGAGCCTGGAATTTTTGCAGTGCAGGCCTATGATGCCATATGGACAGTGGCTCAAGCCTTGGTGGGCAACAACCTGGGGGGCCAACACATACTAGAACAAATTTCACTAACCTCCTTCCATGGATTAACAGGACTGGTTGAATTCACAGGCCGGAGAATAGCTCCATTGCGTGATTTCAGATTGTCAACATGATTGGAAGGAGTTATAGAGAACTCGGGTTCTGGACATCGGTATCAGGCTTCACAGATACTATGGATGAGAAACTTGCTTACAACCCTTCAATGAGAACACTAGGACAGGTGTTTTGGCCTGGGGGACCTTGGTCTATTCCCACTGGATGGACTTTACCATCAAGCTATAAAACCCTAAAAATCGGTGTGCCCATTGGATCAGTGTTCAAATTTTTTGTGAATCCAATGTATGACTCTGAAAACAACATCTCTTTCAGTGGACTCACCATCAAGATCTTCGAAGCCGTCCTGGAATACTTGCCATACTATTTGCCCCACCAATTCATTCCCTTCAATGGCTCATATGATGCATTAGTACTCCAGCTTGTCCATCCAGAGGTACTGAGAATATTTGTTAATTAGGTCATTTTGCTAGATCATTTTATTTCAATAGTGATTAATCAAAATTCTTTTACATACGAGTAGAAGTTCGATGCAGTAGTTGGGGATGTAGCGATAACAGCGGAGAGGAATCGGCATGCAGAATTCACATATCCTTATACTGAATCCAGGTTGGTGATGATAGTCCCAGTGCAAACAAGGAATAGAGCATGGCTATTCATTAAGCCCTTCACAAAATCCATGTGGGCTCTAACAACAATCATCAATATCTACAATGGCTTTGTCATATGGTTGATAGAAAGAAACCACTGCTCCGATCTCAAAGGCTCAGTGCCGAATCAGATTGGAGTTTTGCTTTGGTTGGCCTTCACCACACTCTTCTCTTTACAGGGTAATTAACATGAAAGTAATGAATTCTCCTTTGGTTGAGAAAATTGAAGATTTTTTTTTATCAAACACGAGATTTTAATCTTCTTCATTTCGGTTAAATTATGTTTGTGGCTAGGGCAAGAACTACACAGCAATTTGTCACGGATGGCAATGGTGATGTGGCTGTTTGTGGCACTGGTCATCACGCAGAGTTACACGGCTAACCTTGCCAGCATGCTCACTGTGGAAACGCTTGAGCCGACGGTGGACGATATCGAGTCACTCAAGATTAGCAAAGCCGTGGTTGGGTGCAGTAGGGGAGCTTTTGTAGCAAACTATTTGGAGAAGGCCTTGGGGTTCCATACTGATAACATCAGAAGAATCACTGCACCAGAAGAGTATGCTCAGGCCCTTAGAAATGGGGAGATTGCAGCTGCATTTCTTGAAGCCCCTTTGGCCAAATTATTCCTAGCTCGATACTGCAAGGGCTTCGCTCGAGCAGGGCCGACGTTTAAAGTCGGAGGGTTTGGATTTGTAATTCAATTTGCTCTTTATCATCATCAGTTCCCATCGACCCTCTTTTAAATTCTTTTGAATCAAATCAAGAACAAACTAAAATTTAAGTAATTGGTTGTTTCAACAGGTATTTCCAAAGGGATCTCCGCTGCTTGTCGACATATCAGAAGCACTCTTGAAGGTGTCTGAAAGCGGAAAGCTACAAGAACTGGAGAATGCCATGGTTGCATCACAGAAGTGTGTGAATATGGATTGGGAAGAAGAAGATTCTAGCCTCAGCCCCAACAGCTTCTGGGTGCTTTTCATAATAACTGGAGGCACATCCACAGTGGCTCTTCTCACCTACATTGCTCACGATCATAGGACATTGATGAACCACTGGACGCATTGTAAGCGCAGAATCTCTCGAAAAGTCAGTGATCTGGAAAGCTCGACAAATTCACCAAACATGCCCGCGTCTTGACTGAGTTTCAGACATTATTCAAGGCTATATGGCATGGAAGAAACCGGCTACCATGGACACAAATTCTCCCATCTTCTGCTAGAACATAATTCATACCCCATTAGTCCATGTGCTGAATCCACAACATCAATTCCTCTAATAAAATTCAAAATTAAAAAAAAAAACCCATCAGTTTTAAAACTCCATTTTCAGTTGGTAGACACCAAAAGAAAAGAAAAGAAAAGAAAAGAAAAGAAAAGAAAATTGCAGTGGAACATGCTGAGCTGAAGAAAAAAAAAATGGAGCTACAAACAAAACGCATGTGGCGCAGTGGAATGTTGGGGCTGAATTGGGGTCTGGGTACAGCTAATAGATCACAATGTAACTGTTAATTATTGAGCCAAACTTTGATCAGTACTTCAAATCAAGCATCCAGCTGGTTGCTTGTCTTCATATCTTTTCTTTTTTTTTTCTTTTTTGGTCAAATTATTTGCAGTAATCTACTCCGTGATCCATGGACTTTTCACAGTAAAGGACAACATTAACATTAATAAAAGTCTTTGCATCCAAACATGAATTAATAATTTTTTTTCCAATTGTTTTTGTCTCTACCACTCAATTTTTTCTACAATTTCTTGTCAAGCAAGTATCATCCTTAAAAGCATAATTTTAATTTTATGCTATCTCCCAATTTTTTTTCGTTTTTACATTTGTTCAAAAGATAAAATAAGAGGAATGCAACATTGTAACACGAGAAGAAAAAAGAAAAAAAATACAACAATCAGACCACAAATAGACACCCCAAAACCAGACAACCTTTCCTTTCTGGGTTTCCAAACACCCATCGATCTGCCATCTTGGCCCCCCACCCAAAAATAATTTCCGAAAAAAGGGAAATTATAATAAATCATAAAATTACAAAAGGAGAAAAAGAAAATAAAAAATCAACACCAACCCCTCTTAGCGCTACTGTTGAATATCCTCATTTCCCTATACCATCAGTCCACGTGTCCTTATCCTACCCTTCAATCCACAAGCTTGTCATGGACCCCACCCTATCAGATAATTGGGGACACATCACATGCATGCAACAGGTTAGCAGAATGCACCACTTCAGAGCCCTTCTCTCTCTATCTCAGTTTAGAAGCTGCAACTTGTCAGTACACCCCATGGCTGCATCAATGGTGGTGGTTTGGTGTGGTTGTGTCGTTGACTGCGGTGGAGCTCCGGTGGCTGAATTCCCCATCTTTTTTAGGCTTTGTTGGTGATACACTTGCCTCAGTCTCTCTATCTCTTTCTTCAATGCCTCTTGATGAGCTGCAATTTTTACATATATATTTACCAAAGAAAAAGTATGATGAACATTACTAATTAAAAAAAGTAAAGTTACCAATTTTTATCAAATCAGTAGTTTAAGATGATATCGGAGATTTGATTGACGGAAAGTCATAAGTTCGAACCCCACTTGATGGAAAATCGAAGAATATTGCCCATCGTATATATGATTGATTTGATCCATGACCCACCAACTTAGCAAAATTCCCATGAAATTTCATGGGAATTTTCGTTATTTTACTAGAATAAGTAATGGGATCCAATGTCTCCTTGGTGATCGAAGCATTTTGGCTAGTTTGATCATAGAGTTCATGCATGGAATCATTTAATATGAAGAACAAATCATGATTAATTAAGTTCAAATTTACGCTCTCACCGTCTTTGAAAATCTTATCTTGAGCTAACGCCGCGATCCTTTGCTTAAGCGCGCTATTGTCCACGTTGAGAATCAATCGTTGATGATCGAGAAATGCAACCCTCGGAGACAATGCTGAAACTTCCGTCTTCATTTTTGCATGAAGAATATAACACGAAACATTAATTATCGAAAATCGATGATGACTAAGTAAATGTGAAAAGAAACTAATGATAATTAAGTAAATTGCATACTTGTAAAGATGTTACGCTCCGCTCAAGCTCTGAAATGTATTGTAGCTTCCTCACCCTTGACCTCTGAGCTGATTGCCGGTTTGCCAAAATTCTGAAGACCACCAAAAAAGAGTTGATGAAATATAATTTTGATTATGAGCTTCGGCGATACAATAATCCATTGTATAATTGCTTAATGCTAATTAAGAATAGGTACTAATTAAGAGTAATGAAGTTTTAGTAATTGGGTTTCCCATGCATATATTCAATATGATCACCTAATCTTACCTGAGAATAATGGAGGGCTTTTGGGGTTTTTGTAATGCATATTTATGATGTTTTTTCTTTTTTACCTCTTAACCCGCTTTGGATCGATGATGGAATCGCCGTTAGAGGCGGTGGAAGGCCTGAAAGATGGTAATTCAGTTTTGCATGAGCTCTCCACCTCTCCAGGCTCATTCTTTGGTGGCTGCTGGTCAAGGGCTGCTCCTTTCTCATCGCCTTTCTCATCATTATTACTGTTCTGATCGGATGGTGTGGACGGGCCGGAAGACGACACAGTGGGCGGCACGGTGAGGGATATGTCGTCGGAGAACATAGACATGAGCTGATCATCATCCAGCCGGTCAAAGCCGTTGGCGCCATGCAGCATTGTGGCATGAGAATGCCTAGCTTCCTCAACCAGCACCGGAGCTTCAAGGAAGGCGATGGAGTCGCTGACAGACCTGCGGTGGGAGCCCCGTCTGGAGGAGGAGAAGTCGAGAAACTCGTCCACCCAAGAAGGATGTTGGGAGGTGGTGGTGGCGGTGGCGGCGGGGAGGAGAGCAGGAGCTGCCATGGATGGCATTCTTTGGTGGGGGAAAGAAGGCCAATTCTGAGTCATGTTGGGGACTTTTGGAGGCAGTTGTGCCATACTATTTGCCAGAAAAATGAAATTAAAACTTGAAGTGATTCTAAACCAAGAACCCCATCAGAGAAATGAGTCTAAAGAGTACAAAAAACTTCACAAATCTGAAGTCAAGAGGAGAGTAGTGGAGGAAATCATCTCAAGGGCGGTCTGCAGGCTAGCCAGGCACTCATTTTCATCTCTTTGAGTGTCTTTAATTTTAAGGCCCAGAGGTTTTGGAAAGGGGGGGTCACATGGGGGATTAGGACAGCTAGCTACAGCTGTTGGGAGGGATTGGGGCTCAACGGTTTCACTGGAAAGTCGCAGTAGTTTAATAACTGGAGGAATCAGCCACCACGTGCAGATGTGACCCTCTCCTTTGGCATCAGCTTATAATAATCTAATCACTGCCATATGGGATCACTCCCTCGAGCCCATCCCCTACATCATCCCTTTTCTTACTTATTATCCATCTTTTTCATGATTTGATTCCATCCATTTGATTCGTGATTTTTGAATTGGGATTATCTTAAAGGTTGTTGATTACACATAACATGTAGTTTTTTGACTTGGGTTTGTGTTTTTAGCCATTGATGATGTTTTTTCTGAGAACCCATGTGGCCAAGATTTGAGATGAAAGTTACTTGAGCTCAAAATGGGCACTTTTTGGAGTTGGGTCCACAGGTTAAGCCAAAAAAATCAAATGGGTAATGGAAATTTTGGGCGATGATTGAGATTATAAGAGAAGTGGCAATGTAGAAGAATGTGGATGTGGAAGGTAGTCACATGGGGGAGAAGCCCATAGGATGAGATGATAAATATACGAGGGATAGTGGTGTAGTGGGAAGGTGGAGGATTTAGGGAGAGATGAGCTGTGAAAAAAGGGAAGCTAATAGAATCATGTCCTCCTCTTCCCCCATGTGAACTGTTGGCAAGCCCCCACCTTTCTTTGCCTTGTCCCCAAATCAGACTCACATGGAGGCTTATGTGTCCCTTTTTGCTTCTCTCTCTCTCTCTATCTGTACGTTCTCCCATCATCTCATGTTGCCATTTATGTTCTTTTTAATCTCAAAGTACCGTGCAGACACAAATAATGATTACCAAAAAGAGTTTGCAAGTCACATTAATCACTCCCCCTCCCCCACCCCAATTTCTAAGAGTTGTATGGTAGGTTCAAAACTTATTTTGAATCAAAATTTCAATAAATAAACTGGAGGTAGCTTGTAAATTTTCTAAGTTTTATTAAAAATATCTACATCCTATAACTTAATTAAATGTTCATTCACCACAATACCATGATTTAAAACATCAATCATTTTTAGGTATTATTTTAAGATAATATTTTCATTTTTTCTTTCGATAAAAAAAGGCGAAGTCAAAATCATAATTCAACCTTATGAACAAAAAAAAAAAGAAATTTTCACCTTCTTTGCATTCAATTCAATGAACCCCATAAATTCAAGAACATAAATAATCGAAATTCCATTCACATTAATCAAGAAGAAAATTCCAATGTCTCAATGATCACCATCCGGGAATCACTCTTCCAAGCCCCATCCCCATTAATTAAAGGATTTGCATGTGCATTCCACTATAACTTCACAACTAATCAACTTTACTCACTATTCCCTTTATTTTCTTATTATTATTATTATTATATTTTATTTTTTTGATAAATCTCAAAACAATCTACGTTAAATCTCTGGAATTCACACTTCTTTTTTTTTTAATCATCTCGGGATTGGAAAAATAAAGAAAAACCCGTACAGAAGTGGGAAAGAAGGACTGCTGCCTGAAATGCAAAAGGAGGCATTATTGAAGGAGGAAGGAGCAAGGAAGGGCCGACATGTTTTTAATTTTGATAGATAAAAATGGTGAAAGAGGGCATCATAAGCATTAATAGACAGGGAGAGAGGTGGGGTTAGCACTTATCAGTTACCACTATGAATAGTTTCACCCATTTGCAATGGGGAGTTTCTGGTGCACATATTCTAGGAAAGTTCTTTGGCATGGAGTATGGGGGATGTTGCTTTCTTTTGTCAATTTATTATTTTTCTTCCATTCTCTCATCCAATTGCATAGTGGGATTTATAAAATCAAATTAAGATTGTGGAATAACTTTGGAGGAATGGGTGTTTGATGTATATCATGATTTGGTGATTCAATTCTTTGATAAGAAGGGAGATGGTTTTTAATTAGGGTTATTTGATTAAAAAAGTTAGTGAAAACCCAATTTTTGAAATTTAATCCTCTATTCTTTTTTTGTCTCATTTTGACAAAATTATTCTTATTATTTTCTTGTAAAAATAATATTTTTTTTGAACACTTACATGTAAATATTTGAGATTTTAAAGGACATTTATATCAAAAATTGGTTACTTTTTAAGAAAAAAATATGAGAATAGTTAGATTCACAATTTGAAGATTATTTCATCCCTTTTCATCAAATATTTCTTTTAATTATAAATATTCATAACTAAATCTTCTCAAAATGTATTTTGATATGCTAACTTAACACTATGATAGGTTTTGCATATCAAGCCAAGGAAGTAATCAAACAACCAACCAACAAACTCACACACATTACGTTATGAAATATAAACATGTAGACACACTCCGACATTAGGGTGATTTGGATTTACTTATAGGATTATGGGATCAATCAGAGACTCATAAGCACACGATTGAATGGGGATCAACTTTAATATGACCTATAAGGGTTTATTGAGTTTGTATAAATATCGTTTATTTTAAACCTAAAACCTGTACAATTTTAAAGCATATCAATACAATTGAGAGAACCTACCCCCTTACATTAAAGCACAATATTCAAGTCAAGACACTCACTTAAACTCTCATATCAATTCGAAGATTGGCTTAAATACAATTTGTAATAATTTGTTCCTTCTAAGTATTATTTGATTTAGACTCGTGGTTCATACAATTTTAAAAAACATTTACATATTTTAGATAAGCCAACTACTTCTAAAGTGTCATAAGTTTCTTTTTTCTTCCATTATATTGATACCTACACATGGACAATGAAAAGGATGCTTTTTATTACCATTAATTAACTTCTACCAAATACATCAAGAAAAAAAAAATTATTGTCAAATAATTATCTTGTTACTTTATGAAAGTTTAGATCTTGCGTATGGAATATCTAAAAGTGGTGAATAAGTATTTAACCTTTTTAACTCCAAATTTTTAATTTATCTTTAAAAATTATAGAAGAAATGAGAAATCAATCACTTAAAATACAACTATTTTATGTGGACCACCACCCATAAAGTCTTCCAAAGACTTTACAATGTAAAAAATCATAGGTTTTAGAGACTGTAGAACACAAATCCACTATAAACAAAAAAAAATAGACATATTTACTTGATGGATATCATCCCTAAATCTTACTCCTCAACACCTAGACAAGTCTTCATATTTGCAACATAGCACCATCATTGAACATAGACAACTCAACACTTGAGGGGAATGTGGATCTTTCTCACCAATCCAAAATTGGGGAATCATGAATAGTTTGAATGTCTTTGGACGTGGGAAAGGCTAAGAATTCTTTTTTCTAAAATTTACATAGCCCAAAAACAACTTTATGGCATGGCATTCACAGGGTTAGATCCTAGTGAACAAAGTTCTAAAGTTTCCAAAAAATAAAAATAAAAATAATAACTCATTTAAAAAATAGAAAAAAATAATTTAAGCGCTTCCTATATTTGAGTTGTTCTTGCGAGTACTTAAGAGCTCTCAAGAAGCGCTCAAGCAGCGGGTTTGAGCGCTCGAGTGCTCAATCAGTTCTTAATTTAGATAATTTAATAAAAAAAACATTTTTAACTCAATATCCATTTTATGCCACATTTCAATCAAATTAGTTGTTTCTAAATCTTTTTATATTTATCTTTGTCATAATTCCTATAACAAAATTGTTAATAGACCCTCTTATTTGTAATTAAAAAATTTGCAAAAAGACTTAATAGAATAATTAGACACCACTATTTTAACGGATAAGGAATAATAAAAAGAACATATAAAAGTTTTTCTTTGTGACACAAATACATGATTGAAAATTCAAGTGAACTTGGGTTATAAGGTTCTTTGAACCAACCTTCAATACGAAAAGAATAAATGTACGTAAAACAATGAATTTGAATTAAACTCTAACGATTATAATGTATGTTCCTTTCTTGATTTGAAGAGAATTTGAAGATACGAGAAGTGGGTTTCTATTCTCTATTGTTTTCTTCTTTTTATTTTATGCGTTCTAATTACACAACGTTTATCACATTTACTAATTCAATTCAATTTTGTCGTGATACTTGGTACCATCAATCAAATCCGCCAATAATTCTAATCATATTTATCACGCTTTGATCATATTTTCCAACACCTTTTTCAAAGCATTATGAGTCATAATTTGTGATACATAAGTCACATTTTGTGTTGCAATTCGATTTTATTTAAAATTATTATATTATTTTTTTCATACTTTTAATACCTTGTTCACATCAATAAGTTTCCCATTCACTTGAACAAAATATTCTATGAAGGGTGAGGTCAACATCTAAGGCACCTTAGTCACATGTTGTGGGACAATTGTTACATTTTTTGAGATACTTATACATTGTATCACATTTAAAGTTTGTCATGTTAGTAAGAAGTATTCTCATTTTAGGGTAGTTGAATTTTGTGTCATTCACCACTTGCTTTTCTTCAATGGTGGAACATGTGACATTCCTTTGCAAAAGGCCTTAAAGGAGAAAAGGAATTTTCTGGATTTCAATGATGGAAGCCAGTTAAGCTTGAGGTATACAAAAGAGGGTTTTGAGTCGTGACTCATGACAAATGGTTAATTGAATGGGTTACGCGTCGAAACTAAAATATAATCTATTTATTAAATGGGTTATATAAATAGATTTAACTATATTTAGAGATGTAACTTGGGTGAGTGTTAATCTTAGAAATGTAACACGGTCAAGGTGGTTTGACCCAACCCAAACTCAATCTAACTTTTAAACAAATTTGGTTAATCTTATTACAAATTTGTATGATCGATCAATCATACAAAATTTCTCATGCTTAAGGTATAGAAAGCAGGGTTATGCATCAAAACTAAAATATAATCTATCTATTAAACGGGTTATATAAATGCCCTAATTATGTCGTGAACACAATTTTACTTGATCCAAATCCATTAATTTCTTTTTCATGTCAAATTTATCATCCCAAAAAGGACCAAAGGGGAGAAGGAATTGAGTGTGGATTTGAATGATGAAAAAGCCGGTTGAAGCAACTGGTCTACAAAACATGAGAACCAAAACAACAGAGAACCAATTAGAAACCAAAATTTTTGCTGCTTCTGCTGGTATTATAATGATACATTTAAACCTTCAATTCAGCAGAAATATTGAATGGGTTATGAGTCATGACTCATGACGAATGGTTAATTGAATGGGTTAAGCGTCAAAACTAAAATATAATCTATTTATTAAATGGGTTATATAAATAGATTTAATCATATTTAGAGATGTAACTTGGGTGAGTATTAATCTTAGAAATGTAACATGGTCAAGGTGGTTTGACCAACCCGAACTCAATCTAACTTTCAAACAAATTTGGTTAATCATATTACAAATTTGTATGATTGATCAATCATACGAAAGTTCTCATGCTTAAGGTATAGAAAACGGGGGTTAAGCATCAAAACTAAAATATAATCTATCTATTAAACGGGTTATATAAATGCCCTAATTATGTCGTGAACACAATTTTACTTGATCCAAATCCATTAATTTCTTTCTCATGTCAAATTTATCATCCCAAAAAGGACCAAAGGGGAGAAAGAATTGAGTGTGGATTTGAATGATGAAAAGGCCAGTTGAAGCAACTGGTCTACAAAACATGAGAACCAAAACAATAAAGAAACAATTAGAAACCAAAATTTGTGCTGCTTCTGCTGGTATTATAATGATACATTTAAACCTTCAATTCAGCAGAAATATCGACTCCATAGCAACTTGATTCTCTAAAGAACAAATTGAATTTACCCAAAAGTTTCTGAACAAATATAAACATGCAGTATAATTGCAGTTAGATATAAAATCCCAAATTCTTGGTGTTTTAGTCTTATTGCCCTAACCCTATTTGGCTAAATTAGACAAGAATCTGAAAGGCAAAAATGTTTCCAGCCGATTCAGCTTCCGTTCAAAACTTGATCAAGAATTTTCCTTAGCCTCAAATCTGAAAATGGTCTGCATCTCTGAGGACTAAACTCTTTTCTGTACTGATACACCATGCCCTTCCTCTTCCATGTCAACCCCAGAGTTTGGCTACTAGTCTAACTGTGAAAGATAATGCCCTTGTTAACAAGCTGGTGGTAATAGACATTGGAAGTGAAACGAGCTAACGGTAACCTCTTCCTGTTCCTCTTCCTCTTCCCCTTCCTCTTCCACGTTGTCCTCCCCAGGCCCTGCTACTTCCGCCAGTCCTCCCACCACCCCGAGATAAACCCTCTAATGCCTTGTTTACAAGCTGGTTTTGCATGCCACCAGCAGCTCGGCCTCTTTTGTTTGCGTTTGTGCTTGAACCATTAGCATCACCAGCGATTCGCTTCCCACTGTAGTTATAAAATTATATTCAACATATAAGTAATGAAGAGTTAATTAGTGACATAATTATTTAAAACTGTGTGTAGTTGCTTTCTCTCCTACCCAGATGATGCAGCAGTTGGGGGGGCTGAAGGCTTTGCTGCTTTTTTCCATGACAAATTGATTTTCTGATCTCCAATAAATGAAGGTGATTTTGAATGCAATGGCTGGATTATGAACAATGTTAGAGAAAACCGAATGTGTGTGACTATTTAGAAAGGCATATAAGAAAACCATTCACCTGGGTCATTGCCAGTATGTTGTTGCAGGTCCGGAGCCCAGTGGCAGCATTCTGTTTTTGAGTCTTCTGCGTGTTATGCACCATATAATTGTGAGAAATAAGTCAGTGAAATAATTAAGCAAGTATGACATGGTTCCTCATCAGCTACAAGAAGGGAAGGGGAGGAGAAACCCACAACAATATCTTTTGCTTCTTCAGTTTTAGCAGCTGCCATAGCTTTGTTGTGCTCTGCGATCCCCTGGGTTAATTTTTTTGAGGTAGCTCTAGATAAATCTTCCAGTGTACTCAGCCTACACTTTCATTGATGATAATGATGTCAACTACAGAATTCTAAAAACTGCTAAAATTTATAATGTGCATATATGCAGTTATGATTAAATATCATTTTTTGAAGAAAGCTCATGGGATATGGGGAGGTATCATGCAGGACAAATTAAGACATTCATGACATGTATTAATATGCCAGATTTGTGGAGAACTCATTAATCGTGATGTTCACTAATCAAGGAGGAACTCAAACAAAATTTGACTATCGATGACTCAGTGTTATCTTCCCAAAACGAGATGCATCCGAAGTCATCCATCTTTTGTTTATATGTAGGCACAAAACCCAATGGCCTAGAGGAAACTTCATGGATTGCACCTACACTATATGATCTTGTTACTAAAAACAGTGAAAAAGAAGAAAAATTGTACGAATCTGTCAGAATCACGCCTGAAAGTATCATCCCAGGATCCAACACCAGTTCCACCAATTAGAAACCATTCTTCCTTACAATCACCCATGCAAAGAGGCTTCCAACCAAAGATTAGCTAGTCATGTTCACAAGCAACAAGAAATAGGAAGCCTACACTTCCATTTGAGAATGCAGATCACTTGATGAGGAAAAAAGAAGGGCAAGAGGAACGAAATAGCAAAACAACATTAACGAGATAGGAAACAACATACTTTTCTTCAAATTGCCACCAACCAAAATGGGATTCACCTGAGGCATGCTATTGCACATATAATCCTATGCTCCTTTAATAGGTGATACCACATCAAAGCATAATTAACAACTTTTGATAACTAAAAATTTATCAATTTACTTAAACTGCATTCTCAATGGAAATCATAACTTATTGTGCCCTTGTTGCAAAGCAGACTTGCAATGACAAATTTCATGGCAAAGAAAGAAAGGAACTTCAACAAATCATATTTATCATCTTTTGTTCATATTGCGTCTTGAGTGTACCTTCTGATATATATGCACAATATCCAATATGGTTAATGTGAGAAACAGATGTACATACTTGTTTGTTATTTTTTGATATGCAAAGAGAAAAAATATATATTCAAAAGGGGTCTAACAAAAGGGAGTGCACACATGTACACAGGGGGAATACATAGAACAACGACAACATCACTAGCACCACACATTAAGTACCCACGCAATCAAAAGAAGTCAAGAATGGAAACCAAACTACAATAGGAATCTACATTAAACCAAGAGAACAATGTATTTACAAATAGGTCCCTCCAAAACTGCTTCTGAGCTCTACACCATCAAAACACCACATATTATGCTCCATCCAAAGGGACCAGAAGAGGCAAAGAGGAACCATCCTCCAAAACCTCTTTTTACTCTCCCCCATAGAATGCCCATGCCAACCCAGAGTAGTCTATTGTTAATAGCTTTGTAGAAAAAGAAAATTTTAAGTTTTCTTCCTTAAATTATTACCATGTTATTATATAAAAGGTATTTTTAAGGTTCAAAGAAGATGACAAGAAGGAAAGGGAGAGAATGATCTCACATGAAAACATAGCAACAAATGTTTTTCAGTGTGCATGAAAAATTGAATCTCAAGCATTAGTGGAGGTGTTAATCAAGTGAAAAATATAATTTATTGAACATTCTATCCTAACCATGATGTTTAACAAAATATTATTGAACAATGCTAAATATTATTGAACATTTAGCAAAATAGTTGGTTCAACTTGGTTCTCAGGTCAAAACAGGAGCTTTTTGGCCTGTTCACTATCACTTCACATGGTAAATGAAGAAGCCTGAATGTCTTGGGACCAAGAGGAGACCTAGAATTCATCTGCAGGCATCCCCATTTTGACCTGGCATGCACACCCTCTCTTTCTCCTTCTCTTCCCCCCTCCCTCCAATCACTTTGAAACCTATTTCATCCTTCACACTATCGAACTCACATCCATCCCCTACCCTTAATAGCTATGATAACTCTGAAGTACACAACCACCAGCGCGCCCCCCCACCAAAGGAGCAGCAGAAAGAAAGAGATGGGAGGAAAAGGAACATGCTAATGATGAATCCTTGATAGCAAATATCAGAGAAGTGCTTCTTTGGGGTTATTTTAAGGTTTGGAATATGTGCACCCTCTTTTGAAGTGTTGTTACACACTCAAACCCCAATTTCATCAATTTACATTGATCCCCACAGATCATGACCTCAGGCAAAAATTGTTCTTCCTGCTAGTGAAACATTAGCCTATGTTAAGAATGCTTTAACAACTGCAATATTTGCCCTCTATCAAGATGCAACCCAAGTTGCACAAGGCCAATCACCTCTCCTACCTCCCATTGATCAGACCCCTCATAATAGTGTTTCTAACTGAAACTCCAAAAGTAGGCCCTAGAAACATCATATAAATAACAATTATGGATCCCTGGTTCACCTGAATCACATCTAATCCACAGGGGAGGCACCTCCCCAACATCAAAACTTAGCCTTTCCCTATCTCTGCTCTTTTTTTAATAGGATCCTAGCTTTTTTTTCAAGCTCAATACAAACTCGAAGCATCTAAAGGAAACTTTTAATGATAGAGAACCATAAAATATTCATTTAGAGATGGGATCAAAGCATAAAAGGTTATAATTTCTGATAACTAAAAACCAGTAGATAAAGACATATTAGGAGTATAACTGTTTCTCCCAGGGCGATGAGTAGAAGGGATCTTAGCAGTTTAGAGGCATGTAAAATTAGCATTCAATTTGTGGGCATAAAAATGAAAAACTAGATGATATGAAGCACCTCTCCATGAAGTCTTTATAATAGTCAGAGAAATCCTCCCCAAGCCTATCTGATGGTTGGCCAGTAACAATCTTGTAGCCACAAAGACTATTTGTGGCATTAGGAGTCTACATAAAAAGACAAATAAGAAAGCATAAATCAAAATAAATTACATGAAACAAGATGTATCCAAATAGGGTTGTAAACATGTACCTTGTAAGCTAAATGGTGAAAGGTGTAAAGTAAGCATTCCACATAAGTAAAGTTCATCTCTTCTCCAGTCCTTCTCCGTGGCACGTACTTCTGACAGGCATAACCACATAGAGGAAACATAAACAAAGAGTCCATGCAAAAAATTAAAACTCATAGAATGGAAAGGTTTTCAAGGCATGGAAATTTAGAAAGTAGTCGTCCAAGTGCAAACAGCTTATATCAGGCAAACAATTTTTTCCTTTTTGATAGGCGAAGAGACAGTATGGGTTCCTTGTAATTAAGGAATGCATACATAACAGTTGATAAAAAAAAACATTCTGAACAATATTACATAAAAGGAAAAATACTAAGGAAGAAATTGCAGCACCCGGCTCATTAAATAAAATTACCTATTTACAGAATTTCATCTACATAATTAATACATCGTCCACAAATAAGTACCTTTAGAAGTTGAACAACAGCTGGAAGAAGCTGACGAGAATCCTGTGGTGTTGCATAGGGTGAAAATTCTGCAAGGTTCTTGAGCAAGTCCAATTTTCGTTCTTCAGGAATCTGAGTCGGTTAACTTCATTAAATTATATCATATGACTCAATATTGTAGCATGAAGCGCATGAAGGAATAAAAAACAACTAGATGTGGAACAAGAAGAACTACTAAACACTCCAAGCAAAATATGTTTAATTTGATGGACTACTTAGGACATTGTCTAGCCACCAGTGGGCACCACAGAGACAGTTTTGAATAGTTTTGAATTCTATGTAAAAACCCAACCTCATTTAGATAATAAACTGAAGCAACATTCTAAAGCCAAATATTTCTTCATGAAGTTTCAAGTTCAGTTAGAAGTTCATCAAATCATTAAAATAGCTCAAATCAGAAGCGGAGACTAAGCATTTGAAAGTTCATCAATTTCTTAACCCTTTTATGGATGAGCCAAGAACCTCTAGAATTAACATCAGCAAAACCAGCTCGCTGGAACAAATATATACAATGTCTAGAAAAATCAAACAGAAGTGGTTAGATCCATGAAAAACATCAGGGAGAATAGGGAGGATTTCTAGTTCTGGAAGCTTTCCAAGAAGGCCTATTCTTGGTTAAATTCTTCTCCTAGAGGTGCTCTAATCTAGGGCCACCTTTCTTTCTGTCATCATTGCTGTGGGAATTCTATGCTCCATCCAAGTTCCTTTTTTTTTTTTTCACACAGTAAGTTGTTTGGAAATTATTCTTACCATTGATCAGTTGATTAGAAAGGCCAGTATCCTGATCAATTGATGTTGCTTATACAGGCAGAGTGAGGAGCCAGCCAATCACATTCTGGCCAATTGTGTGGTTGCCCAATGTCTTTGGATCTTGCTTCTTTCTTTGGGATTGTTTGGGTGATGATTTGTTCCAAGAAGAGTTCTTTTGGTCATCAGGTGAAGGAACCTTTTCAGATGGAGGAAGAAGAAAGTTTGAAAACTGTCCCCTATGCTTGTTTTGTGGCATATGGAAGGAAAGGAATCAGTGTATCTTTGAAGGAGTGGAGTTGTCAGAGTTAATACTAAAATAACTCTGCCAGAAATATTTTTTTTTTTTTTTCGATAGGTCTGCCAAAAAAATTTTCTTCTTTTTCTTTCTTTTATTTTTTTTCTTTTGTGGTCTAGGGATTTCTCTAGGGCTGATAGTTTGTCTAGCTTAAGATCCTGGTTATTGGCCTTTTGTTCAGGCACCATTCTTTTCTTTTCTCCCTTTGTGCCCCGCCCCCCCTCCTCTTTTCAGGTGTTCTTATACCAGCATTCATCCCTTCATTGGTGCTGTATCTGTATGCTGTTCTTTTTTTTTCCTTCCTGATCGGTGTATCTATATGCTGTTCTTGCTCACCAAAAATTGGTCCAAAAAACAAAATGTATATAAATCAAACTCAAGTAATACAAAAAAGCCATATCCACTAATCCATCTCAAGTGGAACGAGCTTTTGGCCTATACCATGATTATTACTTTTTGATGAAAATGTTGCACAATCAAGAAATGACATGTTTGTAGAATTAGTGAAAATGGGGGAATTAGGAAGGCTGAGTAGAAAACAAAGGGAACGTAAGGAGAAGAATGGTGCTTTTTTGGATAATCTAGAAGCAACAGTGCTGCGCTTGACATAAAAAGTACAGATGACACAACGTCCATACCACTAAATAAAATCATTCTTGCTCCACCCACTCATTAATCAAATAAGATAAGAGTTCATTTGGATCCAAGTCCAACAAAAGGCTATCAGTAATTTCCCCTGTTTGGATTCAATTATAGTAGCTTATGAATGTTTTTTTTTCTTTTTCTCTTTTCCTCTTTTTGACAGGTAGCATTTTTTTGGTACTTGCTGGGACTCAAACCGGGAACACCACACATCCACACCCCAACTCCTGGCCACTGTAGTCAGGCCTCAAAGGCGTATTTTCTGAATTATTATGTTCAAATGCACATCAAACTGAATGTTCAAAACTCCCAAATTAAATCATTAAGATGTGTATATCACAATAATGTATTTTATGAATTATTATGTTCAAATGCACATCAAGCTGAATGCTCAAAACTCTCAAATTAAATCATTAAGATGTGTATATCACAATAACCTAAGTTGGCTTCGCATGCCTGCACATGTAGGTTCCCTCATTATATTGGAAACTTCAAAATAAAATATGGAAAATGGAGATACACATGTAATATGGACTTGAAATGAAACAAGAATTTTGGGAAATTACTATTTTTGTAGTAAAAGGACTCACCAAAGAGAAACACAAATCTATGAAAAGGAATTGAGGGAGACTATTGATGTGGCCATGCATCAAATAGCTAGCCCTTTGATGGGCAGCTGAGTGGAGATACATGAATGGCATAGGAAGCCTATCATGGGAGGGCAGGTTAGCATTTTTCATCTTAGACATCTTTGTCATGGATAGAGAGAAATGAGATGACTTTTGATTTAATGTGTATATATCCATCCGGTCAGACAAGCATCATAACAAACAAGAGGAACATTGTAACAATACAACTAAGTTGAAAATCGAAAGTTAGAAACATAATGGTCAAAATTTTGTAGACATCATATGTTTGCAAAGAGAATATCCATCAAGAGCATTTAAAAGCCTGGAAGGAGATTGCAATATCGGTCAATGACACAGACCAAGACTATAAGAACAAAGAAAGATGGTATAACTAGCAGAAACCCATAGAAAGTCCACAACTTATCCTAATAAAGAACACTACCTTATCGAAAACAGGTATTATGTGTTTGTTCAAGTAGTTGAGGAACTTGCTGTTTGATGCACCTCTCTGAAGAAAAAAAAAGGGGCGGTTTACAATAAGCAAAAGTATATCATTATTATCTTGGGAAAAAAAAGTTACAGTGCAGCCTGTACCTTAAAAAGAGGAAGAGCCATGTATAGACAAGATATTAGTCTGTCAATATGATCACCATCTGAAACCTGCAGTATCAAAGGGTACCATGGCAAGGTTAGAAGCAATAATGGAGATAAAACCACAACCTAAGAAGTGGAATTTATATTGCATCCATGACCAACAATACTGTGAGAAACAAAAATGGACATTATTTCTAAGATGTAACTAAAATCAACTAGCATATAGAGATTCTGAAGATCAATAAACAAAACTATACTCAAATTCAGTATGAATGAAATGAAAATTATTTTATGCATAACCTAGATGAGCACTTGAAATGGATTCACAACCAAAATGGATGTTTTTTTCTGATAAGAAACAAAAATTTTCTGACAAGATGAAAGTGACAATTACAAGAAGATCTCCTAGCTAAGGACAAGGAAATGAGAATAATGCTAAAAGTGCATCACCTAAAAGAAGAAGGCTGAAAATTTTAAAACAAATAAAACCAACCAAAATTGACAGCTCTAATAGGGCAAATAGGACCCAAAAAAGGTCCCTCACTGCAGCTACCCTTTTTCAAGGAAATCCAACTGAATTTGTGGACGATGCAATCCAAGATACCCTAATCTTTGTGAGCAAAGCAAGTGAATGATCTCTTTTTGCATATTGGAATACTTCCTAGGACAAGCGCTTTGAATGACTCACTCCATCACATTGGAAGAATCACTTTCCATAAAAAATGGATTTATGTCCTAGATAAGCTTCTTTCAATCCCCACCCAATTAATAAAATCACCATTGGGCAAGCAATTCAAACTCTACCTGAGTGGAATGGGAAATTTAAATGGTGCCACTATTTCACAATATATTTGGCATAGTGCATTTATATGGAGTTTTCCTCACGACAGTCCCCTTAAAATGTTGTTTCACATTAAGATTTGACAAAAATACCACCAAAAAAAAAAAAGACACAAGCATGGGGATGAACCAAAATCCCAGTCCTATGAAAATCAGAAAATAAAATCCCCATAAAGTGTCTCAAAAGAAAATTCCCAAAAGGAAGAAGATGGAGATTAGTAGGACCAACACCACCTTTACAAATTCAGCATGATCCTCCAAGATATGTCTATTCATTCCTTCCATTGACAAAACACATCACAAGCACAGAAATATTCCATAATGGACTTCAGCACCAAGCCTCTAATCTTCCCAGCAGCCATAAGATTTTAAATCCTTGATAGGCATAACACAAGCATTATAAATGTCTCAAAATGGAATGAAATTAAACATGCTGTGTAGCAATCAGTGGTCCACAACTTCTAAAATTTATAGTACAAGCATACATCATTTCAAAATCATCCATTTTCAAGAGACAAGATGATCCAATGCCAGAATTCTATTGGGTTACTACATGCCAGCATAGAGCAAGGGAAGAACAAGAGGGACACCATGAACATCACATGTTCTATGAAAGTAAGACCAGACCACCACAACTTGTCCATATTGATCAGGACATAGGTTGCAATCATATGCAAAACAGCAAGCAGTTTGCAACTAATTCCAGAATGTGGAAAAACAGGCATATGCAGGTTAAGCTCGCTTAATTTTAGCATGATAAGTTAGTTCCTAATGAGGGAAAGACTCCCCTTTTAACCCATAGATGAAGAAACTAACAAAAATAGTACGTCAAATTCAATGTTTTAAAAGGCTAGAGGCTGTGTTGAGGTGCTTTGCCCAAATGATAATAATAATATTATTAAAAAAAATATATTATTCTTTTTGTCTTTGTTTTTTGAGGCTTTAGCTGCCTTGTATACTCCCTATATACTTTGTGGCGTTTTGCCTTTTTAATGCATAACCTTTACTTATCAAAAAAAAATATTATTAAAATAACTTTTTTTATAGGCAACAAAAACATGTACTAAGAAGCGCCAAAAAGAGGGGGTGCACCCTACATACGCAGGCACCATACACAAAACATCCCAAAGCAAGCACCAAACAAAGACAAAGTTAGCCTACAACAACAGGGCAGAGCTAACCACAATAAAGGGCATTTAAGAAATTCAAAATAAAGGAGTTCTCTAATCCTAATAAATCCTGGGACCACTCCAAAAGTGACCGAATAAAAAATTCCTTCAATCTTTGATCTAAAAGCTCTTCATCTTCGAAAGTCCTTTGGTTATGCTCATTCTAAATACACCAAACTGCTTTTTTCTTCTTATCTAACCCCTTAAATTTCCATTCTAGGAGAAGATTTATCACTAAGGCCAAAAACACCCAAACCAAGCCAAAGACTACTAACAAAAATGTTCATAGCTCCCTTGTCTTATCACAATGTAATTAGTTGATTCTTCACTATCTTTACAAAGGTTGCATTTGTTGACCATGGGTCATCCCCACTTCATTAACATATCTATGGTTAAGATTTCCCCCAAACAGTTCCCTAAGCAAAAAAAAACATGTTTTAGGATGAGCACAGGATCCCCATATCTCTTTGGCTGGGAATACTAAATTGTTCTCAGCCCTTAGGGAATTGTAGTACAACTTGACACTGAATTTTCCTCTCCTATCATCTTTCCAAAGTAAAGTGTCCTCTCCTTCCCATGTTTTTAATGGGTAAATAAGCTCCAAAAAAAGGGTCATCTCCTCTATCTCTTGGAAGGGCCTTCTAAATTGAACCTCCCAACAACCACCCCTGCCCCCTCCCCTTTCCCATTATTTTGTTACTACAACATTTTTGTGGGATGCTATCATAAAAAGTGTAGGGTATACATCTTTCAAGTTAAACTCCCCCGCCCAACTATCCCACTAGAATCTT
The DNA here is from genome assembly GCF_004353265.1 of Vitis riparia. Taxonomy (NCBI): domain Eukaryota; kingdom Viridiplantae; phylum Streptophyta; class Magnoliopsida; order Vitales; family Vitaceae; genus Vitis; species Vitis riparia. The sequence continues at coordinate 2,357,910 of NC_048449.1, forward strand.
GTACATCTAGCATTTCCTATTTGGATAGTTAATCTGAAGTTAAACTCTTCCCAACCTTTTCTAATGTTTTTCCAAAGACTTATCCCAATAACATGAAAATTAAATAATAAGAAAACCATGCATTTCATAATAACTAAATTAATTTTTTGTCCTTATTAATAGTTTCTAATTTAGTTCCTCTTTTTCTCTTTTAAAATATAATTCCTTTTCATGGCTTTATCAAATAATCTTCAGCACTACCATTTTTCCTTTTTTTTATGGGTAATCTTCAGCACTACCATTACTATCACTAGTAGGATCATCCAAAGAATAATAATCGTATCTAGTTGCTCTATTGTCTAGGGAGAGAGGCTCACTAGATGCTAAAAATCATAGATATTGCTAGTGATTTGAGTTGCTCCTTTTCTTGGGTTTCTTGTTCAGCTAATCAAGTTGCAAACTAGTTAGCTAAACAAGAAGCAATGCCCTTGGTCTCTTTTGTCAAGGATTTTCTTTCTCCTTGAGTGTATATTGTTTTTTTATCCAATGTACATGATTTTTACCCCTTGTGGAATTCTAATGTGGGGGAGTTGGGTTCTTGGTTACCTTTAACCAACTTTTGCACATCTTCAAAGGATTGTTCGTCCTTCTTGTACTCATTTTCAAATGAATGAAGATGTATTGTTTCTGTCTCAAAAAAAATAAATAAATTGCTCTACCATCCTCCACACGGTGTTAATGTCTATGCATTCTTCTTCTTTATCCATCAATTGTAGTGGTCTTTTTCCTTTATTTATCAATAATATATAATTAATTATTATATATCAGTTCAATTATTACAATAGCCAACAACTCCGTCATTTCTTCTTCTCAATCTCTTTCTTCCCTTTCCATTTAAAGGATTAATTATAGCTAACTAACTCTTTACCTTATAAACGGTTTAATCCTAGTCTTTTTTTATAAGAAAAATGGGATATATGTATTTTAACAACACCTAAGAAAAGCACACACCAGAGTACACACTAAACTTGAAGCTAAGCAAATCAACAAATCCTATCATGGTCATTGAATGACCATCATGTACACTCTAACCCTAGTCTTGAACCCAAGACAAAACTTATAAATTTATACCAAAACCTTACAAAAGCATAACTCATAAAACCAAAAAATATCTTCTTTTTAAAAAAAAAAAAGGAAAAAGTAAAAAGCCCATAAAGACCTTAAACCCAGTAAAATCCTTTGAATATTTGAGGCTTAAGCCTCAATAGCCTTGATGTTGTAGCCTCAAACTCACAAGTCTCAACTGGGTGAGGCTTAAGCCTCAATTACCCTATCTTGAGGCAATAGCCTCAAGGTTAATTTGCATAGCGTCACCTTGGGGCAAGCATCAAGGCACAAGCTTCAATAGGCTTTCAAAACATTGGTCAAAATGCACAAGTTATTACTTTACTAGGAAACCTATTAGATAAAAAACCTATGTATCCTACGAATGAATCTTTCCAATTGAAATTGTTTACTTTAATAGGTTAGTACATTATATAGGCAATCCTAAGAAGAATGAAAAGAAAAGAATAAAAAATAAAAAGAGAAGAAAAGAAGAAAAAGGGTCTATACCTTTCCACTAAAAAGATAATAAAGGGGGGGAAATAAGGAAAATAGCTTGAGAAGTGAGAATATTTATTTTTTTTTTTTTTTTTTTTGATAGACAGAGAAAAAATTAAATTAAAACACGCCAAAACAGGAGATGCTCCCTATGTACACAGGCAGTATACAAAGAAAGCCAATCCCAAGGCAACAAAGGAGGGAAAAAACCTAGAAAGGACAAAGTTAACCAACACTCCCATCACCCAACAAATTCAGAAAAGAGAGATAGTCCAAATCCATAATCTGATCAAAAGAGAGAAGTGAGAATATTTAATTGCAACTGATCAAAAGAAAAGGACAACAGCAAAAAAATAAAATAAAAATAAAAAATTGCTAACCCATTCCAATTATTCCTGATTTTTCATATCCTTTTCTTTACTAGTTTTTTGTACGACTACCAAGCCATCAGCTGATACAAAGACAGAATTGATACTGAATTATCCCAGCCAAATCAATACCATAACCCAGTTTGTTTGATACTTAAAACTGTGATGATGTCAGCTATTTAAGTTATTTGCTGCAGGAGTATTACATTATTCACTCATTCCTTAACAAAGATTAAAATTTCAATATTAATGGAAATCAAATAGTTCAACTTTATGGAAATATTGATAAAAATATTTATATTGATGGAACTATAAGTAAAAAATGAAAAGACACGGAAACTAACCAAGAAAACATGGTAATTTTAGATGCAACAATCTTGTTTTTTGTTTTTAAAATAGAAAGTAGTATATAAAAAGTAGAAACTCTTGTACAAAAAATATAGAATTTCCTCTTTGGCAAATAAGTGTTTCCTTTGCCTCTCTAACGTAGAGACAGTTGATCACCTTCTTCTTCACTGTGCAAAGGTTTGGGTTCTTTGGAATCTTCTTTTCTCCCTCTTTGGTGTGTCTTGGGTTCTCTCTTGTTAAGTGAAGGAAACTCTTCTTGGGTGGCATGGGTCGTTTGTGGGTAAAGCTCGTAAAAAGGTTTAGCAAACAGCCCCTTTTATGTATATTTTGGACAGTGTGGCAGGAAGGAAACATGTTACATTTGACAATGAGGAGTTATCGATCCAAAGATTGAAAAAATCTTTTGTATGTAATCTGTGGTCTTAGTTTAGGGTGTCTGTAGATACGAGTCTTATTTCTCTTGTTAGCTTCATTGATTGATTAGGCTCTCAATAAGGGCAGGTGATTTTTTTGTTGTTTTCCCTTTCCCTCTAAACTGAGCCTTTAGGCTTTTACTGTATACTTCCTATATACTTGATGGCATTGTTTTTGGCGTTTCCTCTTTTCTTTGTATACGTCTTTTCTCTACCTATCAAAAAAAAAATATATGTATATATATATATATAGACTTTCCTTATGTCCTCAAAAATTACCCTTATAGATTTTAAATTTTTAGGTAGAAAAAAAAAATTAATACTTGATTTTTTTAATCAATTTTGAACCATTGCACTTTCAATATAAGCCTATAAGAGTTTTTATATTTTATACAAAATTTACTACTGTTTTTTATTTTTAAAAACAAAATACATGAAGTGTATCCAAATGAATATTAAACTAGTTGTTTGCAGAAAATTATATATATGTATACACACACACATATAATCAATAATATAATGTAGATAACAACTATTGCTTTGAAAATGAATTCCAATACTTGAAAATGCATTACATTACATTTATAAAATAGTTTAAATTTCAAAAAAAAAAAGTTATTTGACAATTGAATATATTAGAAAACTTATTTAAAATCTATTATGAAAAATCTATTTCATACTAAAAACAAATTATTTTTTTATAAATTCTAAATATAATAATAAAAATATGTTTAGAGTTTATATTAAATCATTTTCTATTATGACTAAAGCTCGGGAGCACCCGAAGGCTAAAGTCTTTTGGGACCCAATCTAATTAGAAACCCAAGGAGATTGGACAAATGGAAAAAAAAAAAAAAAAACACATATTTTTGGTTCCAATAAGAATTATGACTAAAGCTATAAACACGAGCATAGAAAAATATTTGTTTTTGGAGATATATTACCTTTGAAATTTTTCATTGGTTAGCAAAGAAAAAATGCTTCTCACATATGAACATTATGCAGAAACAAACTAAAATATTTTATGTTTACACAATCACGTAATGCTAGAATTTTAAGCCAACTAGCTCAGTAAGATAAGCAGTCAAGCTCTCATTTTCTAAGAAAGAAAATAAAATATCACAAAAAGGACACAGATATCAGCAAAATATATTCCAACTTTCAGAGAAATGCATAAAATGGACAAGCTTTAAAAGGAAAAAAAAAAAGCCATGTTTTATCATATTCCATATGCATGATCAGAAACAAGCACTTACATCGAATTGAGCATCTAGATCAGCCTGTTCTTCAATGATTTCAATCAGTTCTTGTACACGCTCTGCAGGAGCCTTCTGTCCAAACAAGCTCAAGCTTCTCAAGAAGTCCATGAACAGTTTAAATTCTGCCCCAGTTACATCTTGCAAACTCTGGAGTACATTCAAATCCAATTGTAACACTTTCAGTAACTTGTGGCAACCATGATCACAGCTGACACTCTGATACTATCATGACTAAAACATAGGAGAGAGTAACACAACATATTTAAAACCAAAGCCTTGAAAGAAAAGCATCCAATTAATAGAAAAAAGAATTTAAGGAATTGAATTATATTTCCTCCATCTTATTTATAGGGTGAGGTGGATCAATTCAAAGGATGGGGTTTTTTTGGTTAAGTCTTTATATAGGGCTTTGCAGCCGGTTTCTCTTGCTTCTTTCCCTTCGAAGATTATTTGGAACTCTTGTGCGCAGCCCAAATTAAGTTTCTTTGCTTGGGAGGCTTCATGGGGAAGAGTTCTAACCTTGGACCGTTTGCAAAAGAGGGGTTGGGCTTTGGCTAATAGATGCTTTCTGTGCCAAACTTTTGAGGAGTCGATTGATCACCTCCTTCTTCATTGTGAAAAAACAGTGTGGATGTTGCTCCTTTCTTTATTTGGAGTTACTTGGGTGTTTCCTTCTTCGGTAAAGGAAACCCTTTTAGGGTGGAGGGGCTCTTTTGTGGGTACAAAGAGAAAGAAAGTGTGGCAAGAGGGACCGTTACGCTTGTTTTGGGTCATTTGGAAGGTAAGAAATAGAATTGCTTTTGAAGATAGCATGTTGTCCATCCAAAGGCTGAAAGCTTCTTTTGTGTATTTTTTTTTTTATAAATATCACGAATATATTAAAGGACAAAGGCCACCAAGCATACAGGACGTATACAAACTGCCTCAAAACGAGAGCACAAAAAAACAAGCACCCTTACCCTCCCTTAAGTGGCCGCTAGCCACTCCAAAAAACCTAAGAGTGAAGAGGACTCCTCTCCAATATACACCCTAGCCCAACTCCACAAGGTACAAACAAAAGAATTTTTGAGTTTCTGTATATTTAACACCCCTCCCTTGAAAGCTAACCTATTCTTTCCTTCCATACTGTCCAAAAATACACAACGGTATAGAATTCCAAATTTTTTTCCTCTTTTTCCCCACAAAGGGGCCCTTCCAACTGAATAACGCCTCCTTCACCAACTCTGGGAACACCCACTGAACCCCCACTAGGGCAAAAATAATTTCCCATAAGGCCCTTACCACTATACAATGCAAAAGAATGTGATTTACATCTCCTCTTCACAACCACACAAAAACAACGGTTAGGAAATTGTCAACCCCGTTTTTGAAGCCTATCCAGGGTAAGAATCTTCCCCCACGCGGCTTCCCAAGCAAAAAACGCCGCTTTGGTTGGGACCTTGTCCACCCAAACGCCTCTATACGGAAAGTCGCAAGCATTGATAACAACCAGCCTGTTGTAGGCATCCTTCACCCCGTACCTCCCATGCCCCCCCCCCCCCCCCCCCCTTTCCAAAGCACCACGTCCTCTTCTGAAGATAGTTTGAAGTCCCTGAGCATAATAAGCAATCCTCTAATCAAGTCCAGCTCCCAATCATTAAAGTCTCTATGGAATCTAAGATTCCAACCTCCTGAACCACTGCTATGATCCCACATCTCATTAACCGTTGCATTCCTGTTTACCGCCATCTCATGCAGTTGGGGAAAAGAATGGGACAGCCTCTCATTCCCACACCCCAGAATTTCACTCTAGTCCCTTTCCCTACCTTAAACTTTGTATTTTCCCAACACCACTTAGCTTCCTTCATAATCTCCTTCCAAACCCCCACTTCATAAGTACCCCGGGCTTCTTTGGTTCTCCACCCAAGCTCTTCCTGACCATATTTCGCCCCAATCATTAACCTCCAGAGATTATCCTTTTCAACTGCAAATCTCCAAACCCATTTGCCCAACAAAGCTTTGTTCAGGGAGTCAATCTTCCGAATGCCAAGGCCACCCTTCTCCCTTCGAGTGCACACCACCTCCCAATTAATTAAATGGACCTTCCTCTCCAAGCTGCCCCCTCCCCAAAGAAAGTCCCTTTGTAGTTTTTCAAGCCTCTTTACAACACTTTTCAGCATTCGAAAAAGGGACATATTGTAGATAGGAAGGCTGGCCATAGTACATTTGATTAAGGTGATACGCCCTCCCTTTGAAATATACTGTCTTTTCCACTGAGCTAATCTCTTTCTCATTCTCTCTTCCACCCCATCCCAAATGGAGGCAGCTTTGTGATGAGCTCCAAGGGGCAGCCCTAAATAAACAGTGGGCAGCAATCCCACTTTACAGCCAAGTTCCACAGCCAGCTCCTCAATGTCTTCCACCTCACCAACTGGAATTAGGACACTTTTATCAAGATTAATTCTAAGACCGGAAGCCGCCTCAAACCAAGCCAAAATTCAGCTTAGAGCGGACAATTGCTCTTTGCTAGCTTCACAAAAGATGATCGTGTCATCAGCAAAGAGTAGGTGGGAAACTATCATCTCCTCTTCCCCTCTCCCCCGCATTCTGCAGCCTAATAAGAAGCCCCCTCAACCGCCCTTCTAATTAGAATACTAAGAACTTCCATTCCCAACACAAAAAGATACGGGGAGAGGGGGTCTCCTTGTCTTAGCCCCTTAGAATTTGAAAAGAAACCAACCGGCACCCCATTGACCATAACTGAAAATTTGGCGATAGAGATGCACCACCAAATCCACTCCACCCACCGCGACCCAAAACCCATTTTGACCAGAATTTTCATGAGAAAGTTCCAATTAATGTTGTCATAGGCTTTCTCAATGTCCAATTTACAGATCAGCCCTTTCTCGTTTCTCTTTTGCCAAAAATCGATCACCTCATTGGCAATAAGAGACGCATCCAAGATCAGTTTGCCCCTCACAAAGGCGTTTTGGTCCCCGGACACCACCTTATCTAACACCTTCTTTAACCTATTCGCCAACACCTTAGCCAAAAACTTGTACAAGCTCCCTAACAAGCTGATTGGCCGGAAATCACCCAAATCTTCAGCCCCTCCTTTCTTAGGAATGAGGACTATAAAGGTGGAGTTAAGGCTGTTGGCAAAAGAACACTGGTCATAGAATTCTCTAAACAATTCCATAATCTCCTCCTTCACTAACTCCCAGCTTGATTGCCAAAAAGCGATTGTGAACCCATCCGGGCCCGGAGCTTTATCCCCATTCATACCCATTAAGGCTGTGTAAATTTCCTCTTCAGTAAATTGCACCTCCAGAGATTCAGCTTCACTGGAACTTAGACATTTAAAGTGCACCCCCTCAATATCCGCCCTCCAGCCTGGTTCTTCAGAAAGCACCTGCTGAAAAGCACTCACTATTCCCTCCCTCATCTCCTGCTCCTCCGTCATCCAAACTCCATTAATTTTTATTCTATCCATAGAGTTGTTCCTTCGATGAGCATTAGCCATCCTATGGAAGAACCCAGTGTTTCTATCTCCCTCCTTAAGCCACAATTCCCTTGACAATTGTCTCCAGTGTGTCTCCTCCAATAAGACCCATTTTTTAAAAGAGTCCTTGGCTTCTTTTTTCAGTTCAGTTTCATCTTTAGACAAGCTCCTTTCCCTTTCCACCCCATCCCAAAATTCCACTTGTTGCAGGGCTGAGTTCTTGTTAGTTTCCAGCCTTCCAAACACCTCTCTATTCCACACTTTAATCTTATGCTTCAGCACCTTCATTTTAGTGGCTAGTCTGACACTGGCCCTCCCTCTAACCTCAACTCCCTGCCACCAGCCCATCAGAAGATCCGTGAAGCCGTCAGCTTTAAGCCACATATTTTCAAACCTAAACGGGGACGGACCTCTCCTTAACCTTCCCCCCTTCAACACAATAGGAAAGTGATCTGATGTCGGTCTGGGCAGCCTACATTGCACAATCTCACTGAAGTGGTCAAGCCAACTCTGGGTCACCAGGAACCTATCCAATCTGGCCCACGCCTGATTATTCCTCCCCCCACTCCAAGTAAGCATCCCTCCTTGTAAAGGAAGATCAATGAGTTCTAAATCATCAACCACTTGAGCAAACCTCCTCATTGCACTCGTTAATCTCCCCTGATTACTTCTTTCCCTCAGTGACAGGGTGACATTGAAGTCGCCCCCTATACACCATGGATCCTCCCAAATGCCTCGGATTGCTCCTATTTCCTCCCACATCCACTCCCTGTCCTCTTTAGAAAATGGCCCATAAACCCCAGTAAACATCCAGACTAGTCCGTCTTCCACATTCCTCATCCTACAAGAAATTGAGAAGCTCCCCACTTCCATTTCCATTATTTCCAAGGTCCTCTTATCCCAGCAGATCAGAATCCCTCCCGCGGTCCCCTGGGCATCCAGAGTACCCCAATTAAGAAACCTACCAGTGCCTAGGCTTCGCACCAGCCCCTCTGTCATTGCCTGGATCTTGGTCTCCTGGAGACAGAACAAATCTACTCTTTGACTCCTGATCAAAGCCTTGATTACCTTTCTTTTTGAGCTGTCATTAGCTCCCCGAACATTCCAGCTCAAGATTCTAAGCTTCATTTTACCACCATAATCTGACACCCTCCTACTAACATCCCACTCTTTTGCTTCTTTCCCCCCTCGTAGTTAATAGAGCATTCCGACCTTTTCAACTCCCTTTCAAACTTGGATTTTTTTAAAAGGTTTTTACTGTGGACCTTTTCCCTTCTCTTTCGGATTTTAATCAGAAACTCCAAAATTTCTTTCTCCAGACCTTCTGTAGAAAATCCCAAGAACTTGCTAAATTTGGCCAACTCACTCTCCTCCCAATTTTCCTCCTCCCATCCCTTTCCATCACATGGCAACGAATGGGCTAGCCTCAACTCCTTGCCACTGCTCACCTTGCAGGCGCTTGGGCCCTCCCTCAAATCCCATCGGTAAGCATTTTCCTCTTCTGAGGGTCCCAAGGGGAGAAGCATACGTAAGGGAGTTTCTTTCAAATGGGTTACCCCATCATCCCCAAAAATGTCGCAAAAATCCCCCAACGGGGTTCGACCAAAAAAGAGAATAGAAGAAGGAGAGGGCCCAGATGCCATTAAGTCACAAGGGATAGGAACACACCCGTACCTCGACGCTTCTTCAATTAGGGCGCAGTCGGTCCTTGACTTCTCCGCGAGACAGGGCTCCATTTCATCTTGCCTCCGCCTGCCATCATAATCCCAGAAAGGGAAGCCTTCAACATCTAACTCCTTCAGTTGACTTGGGCTAGCCCACACAAGAGGCAAGGCCACTCCAGCTGGATCAAGACAATCTTCCCTCCCAGATAGCCCACCCGCCTTAACAGACTCCGTAGGCCTAATACCCTCTAAGAACGAAGGCCCTTCTGATGACGATGGCCCACTAGAACTCGGCCCGGCCTTAGGCGAGTCAAACCCGTCGGGCCTACCACCCAAGTCAAGGCCCTGATGTGGCCCAGAAGGCCCAAGCCTCCCAGGCAGCCCTTCTTGGTCCCCCAGACCCGACCCTTTTGGGCCTCGGGACCGAGCCCAAAGGGTCCCGACCCACCTATCTACTCCCTCGTCCCATCAGCAGCCTGCAAGTGAGTCTCGAGCCTCACGCCTTCCACCACTTCCACCACGCACTTACCCGCGCGTGTAGCGACATCACCCTCAACCCCACCTGCAGCGTCACCGCTATTCTTTCCCCTCTTTTCTGCCGGCAGCACTCTCATTACCGGCCTAACCTCCCACCATAGGACAAGCGAGTAGCTCACCCCCTCAACCCCAATTTCTAGCGTGCTAGGGAGCTCCTCGCCGGATATTTTCACCAGAATTCTTGCCCACTGCAACTCTTCCAACCTCTCCGTCTGAGAATCCGTCACTAAAAACCCCCCGCACTTATCCCCAACTATTCTAAAGATGTCCCGATCCCACAGCGAGACGGGAAGCCCCACGATTCTCACTCAAGCCTCACTCTTCTCCTCTCCTTCTAACAGACACCCCGTCCTAGGGTTCCACTTCTCCAGTCGCAGCAGTGTCTTCCCTACCAAAATCCCTCCCATATTAACGGCTTTTTCGGCTTCAGCACTCTTCTCAAACTCTAACAACACCTTACCCCTTTCCAACTTAGCCAAACCTAAATTGCCCCTCAGCCCCCATGCTCGAGCCATTTGGTTCCCCCAACTCCTCAAATCCTCCCCCTTTACTGACTTTGGATCCCACACTCCAACAATGCACTAATCCAGTCTTTTTAGGTTTTGGCCAAGGTCCTTGTGACTTACTTCTACCCTAACCACTGACCTGCCATTGCGTTTCTGACCCTTCACCACTTCCGCATAGCTACTTCCCACACATGGCACCATCGGCATCTTCTCCTTCTTCTGACTCTTCCTCTCCGTGGTATCAACCAGCGTCTTGAGTATTTCCAACATCGCAATCCAGCCCCCTTTCCCTCCATTTCCTTTGGGGATAAAATTATTATACCTTTTTTTCTCCAGATCCTCTACACCCAAACGGATGAAGCTTCCTCCCTTATTCTCATCCCGCAACAGTGAAAAGATCCTCCCTCTCTCCCTCCAGTTTCTGACCCATCTGCCTGTTCGGGTATCCTTAATACACAAGGCTAACCCTTCCACAACAAACCCTAGGCTCTCCGGCCCCATCTTAATCCACGAGGAAACCCCTTTCTTCCTTTCCTTAATGAAGACTTGCGTTTTGCCTTTTTTCCTCTCAACCTCGATTTCGAAGGTCTTCAACTCCACCTCGAAGCTTCTCCTCCACCAACTGGTACAAGCTTCCAAGCCACTGAAATCTGTCTCACCATCGCTCGCGAACAGCTCCGCTGGATCTCCTCCCTTACTCCCTCTCACTCTCTCTACAGCCCCCTCTCTCTCTCTCTCCTCCATCTTGAACTCAGAGGCTCCTTTTGTGTATTTACTTTGGTCGGAAACCAAATTGTGGATAAAAGATGGTCCTTCAACCTTAATAGATTTTGTAGATTGGGTGGGTTTGCAATGAGGGAGAAGGTTTTTTGTTTTTCCTTGTTGTTTTGGGTCCTTTTGTAAGGGGGTGAGTATCTCTATACTGTAATTCTGTGGGTCGCTATTTTAGCACCTCTTTGCAAAATAATTCTTTTACTTATTGATCAAAAAAAAAATAGCATTTTACAGAACTGAGAAGGGAAAAAAACAGTCTATTCCCTTTTTCAGTTCTACAAAGGAAATTGAAGTGAAAGTCATTTTATCCATACAACCGTACCTCCATAATAAAAAAACACCAATATTAATTACAATGGATTAAGTTATTCATTATATGTTCACTTACCTATCTATTCATCATATGTTAAAGACAACATTATGAAAAATCAGTTAAAATTCACAACTGATTGAACCACAATTTCTTATGATGATGCTGCTAGAGAGAATTCCTATGTTTGGTGAGAGTAGCTGGTAATTGTCTATCATCCTACTTTTCTTTTTTATTTTTTCTTTTTTCATTTTTTGACAGGTCGTTGTCTTTGTCCTACTTTCTGTTTTAGTGCAAATTGAAAGTTTTATTGAAGCCTAGTGAATCTATTAAAATTCAATTTACACCACAATTCTAAACACTGGAATTGCAAAATATCAATTCAATTGCTTTCTTCCCCAACCCACAATCTTTCCACTCCAAAAAGTGAAAGGAACTTTGTCAAAATAGGTTAAAGAAATTGAAAATATACAAGAACCAAAGTTAAAGAGAAATATGACGTAAAGAACAAGAAGGGAAGCCTACTTTTTTCACCAAATCAGTTATATGCCTCTCCATTTGCTCCTGTGGCTTCAACAGTTCTGCTTTAAGAGGAAACACCTGCAAGATACTTTGCTTATGGTTGAACAACAGTGGAAAATAATATATATAAGAAAATAATATCAGAAGTCCTCCCACCCTTATTTCTTCTTTAAAAGGCAAATCAGAGATGTAGATGGGTGCCAATAAAAAACAGGGGCATAATCCATGTACAGAAGAAGTATACAAGGGCCCCAAAGGAAAGGAACCAAAAAGAAATAATAGGCACCCAATCAGTCTAATCACTCCCCATCTTATGGATAAAATCTAAATAGGACATATTCACATCTCCTAAAGAACCCATAGACATGCAAACAAGGTTTTAAATACATCTTTCATTGCTAACTCTGTTTACACCAAGCATATTAAATCCCATTGTTATGTTCTTTCTTGAGACATCAAAACAAAAACAGAGGGGTCATCCTCCACACCATCTTTTGACCCTGGCCCAAAAGGCTGTCATGCCATCCATGGAATATATCTTTTACTGACTAAGCAAGAACTCAAGATGGGCTCCAACCCAAGAGAACAGCAAAGACAATAACTCCGAGCCCAATTATAGTAGAGGAAAATATAGTTAGTTGTCTCACCTTATCTCTGACAAAGCATAGAACCTTTTCACGAATGATTTCATCAGTGCAGGGTTCTTCAGAGCTCCCAATATGCTTAAACAGAGATGTTAAAGAGGCTGCAACAAACACATCAGTGACTATATCAATAACTGACCCAAACAAGGAGCTTCATTGCTTAGACTAAAACAATCTGAGAAAGTGACGTCATATGCATTACTAGAATGATAGTTACAATAGCATAAAAAAAAATCCAAAATATGCATATATCAATTGTGTGAATGTATAATATGACTGTAATTTGAATCTTGCAGTAGTAATTAGCCTTGCAGGGAATTTTGGGGATAAGCCTCTAAGCTTCTGGAGCTAGTCTCTGAGTTCCATCCTTGTTGGCTGAGGCAGAGGTGCCTATGCAAGTGATCATGAACGTACTTTACAAGTCAAGTTTAGAGAACCCATTGCCGGTGAACTGGTGGCAATTATAGGGAAGCCCAAGAAGATGAAGTGAATGGGAGAGATTTGGCAGGGTTTAAGTACAGAAATTTGGCAAGTTGGTGAACATCAACAGTTAAGTTTCCAACTGATTGCTGAGGCAAATTAAAGATCTGAATGGGTCTTTGGAGCTCCTTTTAAAATGGTTTGAGAAGGAAGCTATACCGCCCATAAGAGACCTAGAGAGGTGCTGGAAAGAAAGGGAGTCACCAAAGTCAAAGTGGAATCCCGGTAGCCTATCAAGTGGATTGGCTAGAACTTTAATGAAATAGGAGGATGAGAGAAGATGTTGGAAGTCTTTGAGATCTTTGCATTGAAGATTGTGCGATTTTGGGAGTGAGAAGTATGTAAAGAAGAGAATTAATAAAATGTAGAATAGAAATATGGAGACAACAATGGATGAGATGGTGAGAAATTACACAGTTTGTTTTGTTGACAAAGGAGGTAGCTTTATTTCACTTTCTCACACAGATTTACAGTTCAACTAATGATGGAGAAAAGCAATTATTGCAGGACAATTGGAAGAGAAGCAAGTACAATTCTCCTTCGTGTTTGGGGGTGGTGGGGAAATTTCACTGTTGAGAGAATGGTTTCCATCTAAGTCCTTCATAGAGGTTCCTCAAACTTTGTTGAAAAAAAATCCCTTCCTCTAGAAGGGAGCACTTATATAAAAATAAATAATAAAAATAAAAAAAATAAACAAAAAACTCATCTATGCCTAGGTTGGATAGATTTAGTAAGGGAAATTTGGGAACAGTACTTCTCAAATGTGGATCGATCAGTCCAACATAGAACAGTCTCAGATCATGTTAATGAACCAAGCATGACACTACTTCAACGGATCAAAGAACAACACCCCCCCCCCCCCCCAACCAAAAAAAGCTGTACTATTAATATTAAAGATCCATCAATTATTTGATATCGTGATGTGATGTTACCGTCCCTCCTAATATTAAGCGGCCAACCATGACTCCGCTATTTGTTATTTGCTGCTGTTATCTTTTTTTTTCCTTTAATTTTATCAATATAATAAGATAACAGCAGCAAATAACAAATAAATTCAAAAATAATACTCTACAATCTAAACATGGAGCAATATAAGTAGAAAGCCTGTTACTAAATAATGAAATTTATAACAAGATTTTTAATCACCACAGGAAAACGTACCCTTTACATCCTGACGCAACAGAGATAAAAGGGCTTTATGAACCGCATCACGTTCAACATTTTCTCCTATAATTGCCAAGGATATTTAAAAATAAGACAATGCAAACAAGGAAACAGCTCTTAAAAGCTAAATTTGAACAATGAAAAATAACATCACCAGCTGTAAGGAGCTGTCCAAGAATGTCAACAATTTTAGACACATATTCTGGAGTATCCTTGCAAAATAGTGGAAGTCCTCGGATTGCTTGAACCCGGACCTGCAGTCATTAGTGGAACAGTAAAAGAAACATCAATTATATCTCTCAGATGCTATACATAAATGCTTACTGTATGCATCAATTTTAACTTTCAGAAACTATATAGAAATGCATACTGCATACACTTACACATAAAAAGGAGGCACATGTCTGTCACAAATACGATAAAATGGGAAAGCTGCTAAAATGTATTGGCACAAAAATGCTGAAACCCAACGTTCTGGAGCTTAAATCTCTGTTGTGCCAGGGAATCCAGATCGCCAAATTACAGTTCCATGAGCTTTTTTGGTAAGGGCTTCACCAAAGATACCTATTCTCAGTTTTCCAGTTTATTTTTTGATAGGAAAATGAGAACTAGTGTTAAAAGCGTCTAAGAGGAGAGACACCAAAGTACACACAAAGTATACAAAATACAATTTTCCAGTTTATTCTTACTATTTATTCTAGTGATGGAAGATTATAGTAGACTACTTTCAGGGCAGTGAAAGGGGTGAGGTTTTAGTCTCTTTCTGGATTTGGAAGTTAATAAGAAGAAAGGGGAGAAATAAAAAGAAAGATCAATTTCACTTGTGTGGTTGTGATAGAAAATGGAACAGAAAAGAAAATATGACAGAAATTAGGAAAAAATTCAAGTCGCGTTCGCAATGGCAGAATTAACATAAGAATCGCTTTCATTTTTTGAAAACGGAATAAATGAAAATAACACCAAAAAAAAGAAAAAAAAAACATGTTAGAAAACTTAGTTAATGGAACATGAATTGGTTTGGAAAAATGGGTGTTCAGTGTTTGCATTCTCAAAAAAAAAAAATGCTTCTTAAAAAAAATTCTCAAATGGGCTCTTCTACATTTTAGAACTCCACGTTCTCTGCTCCGAAAAGTGAGATCAAGTTGGCCAAAGAAGGGCGATAAATTTATCTGGGTCACTTATCTAATTTCCTTCCCATTTCTTTCCTAGTTGTTTCTAAAAACAAAAATAAGTAACGTGTTGGATACCACAATTTCAGGGAAGATGATTTCTCATTTGTATATGCCAACATCGAAATTCCTAATACAATTCACAGATTTGACAACACGATACTTAGCAAAACATAAGATTATCTCGCCACAGTCCGCATTAACAACATATAATCCACGCAATATCAAAGAGAACAAACATTCACTCACCCCAAGTTCCTCCTCCTCGCACAAATCAAAATGGGCAAAGATCGCTCTTTCGGACAAGCTCGGAAAGTACTTGAAGAACCTGGGAATAAGCTGCGCTGCCAATTGCTTTGCCTTAATGCTACCTTTGGCAGCCTCGATTATGCCCTCATAGTCCTTCAAATTCTATAAAAACAAAAGAACCCGGAAATCACCGGATTGAATGGCCCTAATACCCTAAAAAACAACAGTGAATTGATCGTGAGTGGAGTTGGGAAGTAACCTGGGACTTGTCCTGCGACTCGTTCAGATTCTCGCCATACTGGTAGAGCTTCTCGACGTCGGTAGAGTCATCGGAAGCGACTGCCATTGGAGAGGTGTGAGAACTGTGGAGAGAATGGCTTGGAAGAGATTTGGAGAGAGAGTGAATTAGGGTTTTGTTATGGTGAGCTTGAAGTATCTGGTTTTCCTCTAAATTCTTTTAGATTTTTTTTATTTTCTTATTTTTGGCACTTGAATATATTATTTGTAATAAATATTATAAAAAAAATCCTGTTATTTTATAAATTGACCAAAAAGACAAAGAAGTAAATTGAAAGAAATACAAAATTTAATTATAAATACAATAAATAAAATTTTAAAATTATATTTTAAATTTTATAAATATTAAATATATTTAATAGTGCTAATTCTATTTATTTTTTAAATAAAAATAAAAATGGAAACATGTTTAATGGTATATAACAAAAAAATAACAACCTTTTTTTTATAAGATTTTTTAGATGATTTGCCCTCCTACATATGTAAGATTGAAATTAGAGAATATTCAAAGAATTTTTTTATTTTTGATGGAAATTAAAAAAAATTAAAAAAAAAAAAACGAGATTAGAAGTTGTATAGTAAGAGAATCTAGTCCATAATTGTAGACATAATGTATGTTAAAGATCATTGACCGATATTCCCCTTTAAAAGATACCAATCTTTAATCATTGTAAGTGAAAATTTTTCTTAGGCAAAGGTTCGGTGAGAAGACCCATTGCTTGATCATAGCTAGGTTGAAACATGGCAGACATTGAGGTTACCTATTACAACCTCATCCCTTGCAAAGTGGAACCAATAACAATATGCTTCATACGATAGTGGAAAATATGATTGACACATAGATAAGTGGTGTTGATATTGTCACGGTATATAATTCAAAATGAATAGTGAGTGAATAACAATCCCACATGGGAAGGAGGCGATCCGAGCTAATTCAATTGCAGGCATTAACTCTATATTTTGCTCTAGTAGAAAATAAAAACATAATTTTTTAATTGCGAGAGAACTAAGATGGTATTTGTTTTTTGATTGAATAGAAAAAACCAAAATATTTGAGTTTTTTTTTTTATTCAGTTAAAAGTAACTTATTGACATCATTTAACATAATTAAACTGAACTTATTAATAACAAGTTCATTTTACTTATATTAAATAATGTCAACAGATTACTTTTAACTTAATAGAAAAAGTTAAATATTTTGATTTTTTCTATTCAACCAAAAAATAAACACCACCTAAGAAATGACATTGCTATCAAGATATGCAGTAGTGGAGATGTAATAATGGTGATTTCTAATTCAATCAACATCGAAAAAGGTGTGAAGTGAGAGAGGTTGAAGCCATTGAAGATGCAAACCAAAATGTATAGTGTTTAAAAGACATCATAATGGTGGTTTTGCTGTTGTACAATGTCATTTAGTGGGTGAGTGCATGAATCGATATTGATGGAGACAGAGATGTCTAGTTGTGTTAGAGAGAGATATTGTTCGTTGCAAAAGTGACAAAAGGGTTGTCATTATGAAGGAGATGTCCTATGGTGGATATGGGAATGACAACCTCTTTAAAACCATCCATTTTTGTTTTTGCTTAGAGCTCCCCTATCTTGCCTTAGGAACTTGGCAAGAGCTCAAGTGGAAATTACCTAAATAATTGATTGAGAACAAAATAAATGTATTATAGATTATACATTTTTTGAAATTCAAAAAACTAATTAATTAATTATAAATTAAATAAAATATTTTGAAATATCATTTTTGTAATTAAGTAATAAATGCATACATATAATGAAAATTTTGGCTCATTTATACCTTAAAAACTTAAATATTTTATAATATTTATGAAAAAAATATAATTTATGATTTTATTATAATATTAATATCTATATTTTATTAAAAACTATTTATTTATAATTAAAAAAAATGTTTTTATTTTTAATAATTCCTTAATTAAATTTAGCTTACATTATATAAATTAAATTTACAATTTATGTTTTTTACAAAATCAAAATAAAAAATTATTTTTGAAAATAATTTATCTGGTCTTTAGTTCTCTAATTTTTAAAAATAACTTGCACTAACGAATCAAAATACCTCCTAAATAAGATGAATTAAAATCTCATTTATAAGTGGAATGAATCATTTTTTTTTTCATTCTTATCATCATTTAAATCATCTAAACGTAGAAATAAACGAGAAAATATATAAAATTTCATTATCACTTCTTATTACAAAGTCACATTGATAACCTCTACTAGTGTTGTCTAATCACAATTTTTTTATGCCCCTTTTCCACCTCATCTTCTAATGTTCCCATTCATCTCACCTTCTCCCTCACTCCAAATTCAGCCAAACACCCTTTGCTCATTCATTTGTTAACAAGCATTTTATTTTATTATGTACACAGAAGAATTCATGCATTTTTGTGCTATACACCAGTGCCTTATTCATGTCATTTTCCATGCCTGAAAACTAGATTAAACCATAGGAACCTTAAAATGCAATCCCCTAGTGCCCATTCTGGATTGTTTGGCTTTCGTCACTGGCTTCTTCACGCGAGAAATGAGATCTTAGTCCGACCCAACACTGGTAATAATCATGATCGATCGAGGGAGTGTCAAGAGCCCATGGGCAGATACGAGGCATTAGACATGACTCAAACATGAAAGCCATGGTATTGGTTATCCTGAAAGGTCCTGCATCCTTCCCATGAGCAATGGTAGCCTAGAAAAAAAACGATGGTTAAAGAAAATAACAAGAGAGAAGACGAGTTTGATAATGGAAAGTTGAAACCGCTGCAAAAGGAAGATGGGATGGTTGTGAATTGGAGCATACCTCGAAAGTCTTGGTATCAGGACCATGGGGAGTCATGCAGCTGTGCAGACTAGCACCACCAGGAAGGAAGCCATCGGCTTTTGCCTGAAAAGCAAGAATCGTTATAGGAGAATTTGTCCTGGTAGATATCAAGGTAAGCATGGTGCAGAATCCTAATTTATTGACCTTAAATCTATTTTATATTTTCTTTCACTTTTTTTTTTTTCTAACTCTATTTTAATATCCTAGCATTTTCCCTCGAATTTTATGAGAACCAAATATAACGTTCAAGCTCACAATTTTTTTTTCCTTTTCTTTTTTTGGGTTTAAAAGGGATCTATTATATTCATTGATTTGATATGATCATCTAAGTTAAGTTCACAAATTTCTTTGGTTCTAACACTCGAGCACAAAAGCTTTTCACCCATTTAGAAGTAAAATCAATAGTGCAAAAGTAAATATTTGATAGGGTCATACCTCATATCCACCATAAATCAGGCCCATAAATTCACTCATACAGTTGCGGTGGTAATAAGGAGGTCGGAAGGTATGCTCGGCAACCAACCATCTAGGAGGAAAAATGACAAAATCAAGCAAAGCCACACCAGGTTTATCAGTTGGTGCTGTCAGCACTGCATCAAACAGATCAAAGCAAGATAACTTAAACCCAAGACAAAATGATATCATTTTTATTCTAGAAGAAAACATCATAGCAGAGGTTCAACCCACCTGTATTTATAGACGGATCAGCATGATCTTTCAAAACGGTATTGACGGGGCAGAACTTACTTAGATCATACTGCAAGCATATAAATTTTTTCCTAAATTAGCACTCATGAGATGCGTTATTACTAATTTTCATTCAAGCTAATGAAACAAATGAAAAGCTGCCTTGAAGATGCCCATCTCTTTATCTTTGTGCAATAAACAATTCCCTTGTAGAAAATTAATGCAGTTTATATGCATATGATAAACACAAAAGGCCTGGATTTTCATGAACTGTAAAGTTCCCATAACAATTTTTTTCTATGTGAAGTTTACATACATGAGAAATTAATATTATCTATTAATTATAATATGAAAAATAAAAGGACTTGTGTAAAAGTTGGAGTAATGTTAAAACAACAATACCTACCTTATATGGCGCATAGTTACCATGCCAAGCAACCACATTGAAGGGAGAAAAATCTTGTTTTGCAGTAAAGAGTTCACCACCAAACTTTTGTACGATAGTGTAACCTGGACGGGAACACTCCTCGTACCAGGCTACAGGAACAAGAAAATCTCTTGAAGCAGCAAGACCGTTAGCACCTGAACATAATCAAAATTATATTCCCTTATCTGAAACAACAGAAAATTTACTGATTTCCATATACGGATGAGCAACACTTAGCTACCTATTGGGCCAAGATCGGGAAGTTGAAAATGGGCACCAAAAATCTCAGCAACATAACCGCGTGATGGGCCATCTGGTAGATCAACAACGAAACGGAATCCATGAGGTAGAACAACAATTTCACCAGGAGACACTTGCAATTTGCCACATTCGGTAGTGATTGACAGCCCTGTACAAGAGTTATAGGGTATAAGAAAGAAGAATCTTAAATAACATTAATAACAGATTACAGCTACCCACAGAACACAGGAAGGCATATCCGAAATACAACAAGAGAACCATAGGCACATAGAAGGATTAGAAATTTAGAATATTACAAACAAATTTCAAAGAATCAACCTTTACCTTCCGAAAGAAAAAGTTCAACTAAATGGAAATTGTACTCCTAAAATCAACCTTTTAACAGGCTAACGGTGAAGCTCTTACATAGGGCAAACATAAAACAGATCTCATATATGAAAAAACCAATGCATTCACTAAAAATGGCATTCAAAATCAACTCTCAGAGAATATAGACACCACCCCTGACTTACTTCCTTTCTGGGGGACTATCAAGAAGTCCCCATCAGCATTGCAGAAAGCACAATTGTCCATGGATTTGTTGGCAGTGTACCTACAAGTATCCAAAAGCACTTATGCCTTTCACAATTTTAACAACTACTAACACCAAATCCCATATAAATAAATATGCTGACTGTGAATGAAGATAGTAAACCAACTATGGAATATGGATTACATGTGAATAGCATATCCATGCCGAAGGAATGAACTGCCTGCGCCACAAACTGTGTATAACCCATCAATAAAATCAGTAGGGGAATCAGGAATCTCCACAGGCTTCCACCGTAGTTGAGTTGGGTTAGTGGAACTGTTCGACTGGTTAAATTCACTGACAAGCTTCCCATGACTGGGGACTCGAGGTTTAAATGGCTCGTGGGTGACTGATGGTTTAATCCGATAAAGCCAACTGCAAATGAAACCAAAAAGAAAAAGAAAATTAAATAAATAAATACAAAACTGAATCCCAAACGAACTTCATACTCCAATACATACCTTAAATTTGAAAAATCAAAAACTAAATTGAATCAATGCTCATACTCAGCATCTCACCCTATTCAATTAAGCCAATAAAGCAAACCATCTTACAGAGAAATCTTCAGTGGAGACTACATAATAAAATTTCCATTTCCGGTGTCTTTATACAGAAATCACAACACACACATGAATTTGCAGAGCTCAAATCCACAAAATTCCAAATCGATAGTCTCCGTACGTCACAAACGCAGCGTTTTGATAAAGAGACCAGCCAAATCACCGTACACATGAATTTGCCGAACAAAACACAGAAATAAATAAATAAATATTACGATGCGTTTGGTTGCCTGGAAAAAATTCGAGGTCAGGAATTTCAAACAGATTCCATTTTCGCACAACGAAAACGCAGCGTTTTGTTCACGAATTCGTCATCCACACATGAACTTACAGAACATGTACAAAAACCAGACACTGTTTTTGGTACTTTGGACTACAAATTCGCGGAACTCAGAATCAACTCCCTCTTCGAACAACCAAAACGCAGCGTCTTAATAAATTAAAATAAAAAATAAATAAAAAATCACCGTCCAGCTGCAGAGGAGAGGGAGAGAAGGAGCGAGCGAGGTTTACCTGAACTGGTTTTGCTTGCGAGGGGCGGTGAAGGGGGTGCCAGAGATCTGCTCAGCGTAGAGGCCGAGGGGGCAGGTGAGAGGGTTGTTCTGGCCGCGAGGGAGAGCTCCTGCGATCGCCTCAGACGAGAGATGGTTGCCGAAGCCGAATTGGTACTGGAGATCCGACGGAAGATCCGAGTCGTTTGTTTTGCTGACCGATTGACCATCCATGGTACCAGAAAGACCGAATTCAGTGTGAGCTCCTTGGGAGTTGCGTGGCAAGCTGACCAATTATACATAGAGAGAGATCTTCAGTGGGTGACAAGAGGTAAGGATCCTCTGCGATCAGGAACCGCATGATTGAACCACTTGATCCAACCATTTCTCGAAACGTAATTAAAATAGAAATTAAATATTATTACTGACCTGTAATCCTGACCTTTTCTTTATCATTTATCCTAAACATTATCCTAAAATGCTTGATGTAACGATCAGGAGATGTTTAGGCTTCTTCGAAAATGTGACGGCTTATTTCATTTATTTCTTCATAAGGAATAAATAAATTATAAATAGGAGAACACTTTCTAACTTTTGATTGCTTGCTCTTGTGCCCCTACCTTGTTGAGCCTCTAGTTATAGGAAAAAATGTCAGCCTCTTTTTTCCATCTTCAGACGAAAGTATTAAATTTTTGCAGGGATGTTGCTGGTAATAAGACCACGTATCCACACGTTTTCCTTTTGAAATCAAAGTTGTGTTCACAACTTTTACTATTTGAATATTATTTGAGTATTATATTTGAATATAATTTTATTTATATATAGTTTTTTTATCATTTTTTTTATTAAATAAATACAATGAGATAAATGTACAAAGATACAGATGTACCAAAAATTCTTGATATCTTTTCAACTAAGCATTTTCAAAAACCTTTTGAGTTTTTTTTTCAATGACGTAATCATTTTTGTATTTATCAAGAAGATGTGAAAATTGGATTTAGAATAGAAGGACTTTTGGAAAGACATTTCTAGAGATGATTTTTTGAATATTATGAGATTATAGTTAGAAGAACTATAAATCTCATAATTAAGGTCTTTTGCAATGTTTTTTTATCTCCAATGTCGAATTTGTTTTTTGAGATTGATTTTATTATAGGGCCAAAGGTCCTTTGTACCAAACAATTGATGTTTTCTATGATTGGATTTGAGAAATATTAGGTGTTAAGCTGGATAGACTCCTCCATCATTCGACCATTCAGGAGGCTTACTTTCGATAATGAGTTCAACTGATTTGAATTTTTGAATGAAATCATTTAATATACAAACTACTTATTTCCTTCCAAATCCATCGGTTTGCTTATAATTGGAGAAAATTAGTTGATAAAGTAACCCATAATCCATGAGAGCAGAGTTTAGTTCTATTAACTCGTTATTGAATTTGATGACTATAGGCCTATATATGTCTAAGTCAATATTGGCCTTACAAATACTATAAGTAAGAGCAGACTTACAATCATGCCTTTCTAATGGAATTTCCCTTCACAAGAGATCAAACTTTGGACATTCAATATTGGTGTTACCATAATGAGTATGTTAAATGAAACTCATTCCTTAAATAGTAACTCCAAAAGTGTTACAATCAGCAAAAAATTGCATTATATGTTTTTATTTAGCTTCTTTTGTAGTTTAAGTCTTTTGACTTGTTATCTGTCTAAGATCTTAGGGGAAATTTAAATTATTTTGTTTGAAAAATGAAAATCTTGATTTTTGAAATTCTAGGCTTTCATAAAAAAGTTTTGGAGATTCATTTTGAAAATGTAGTTTTTGACTCCTCAGTAATTTTCTTGTAATTGAAACTTTCAAGGTCTGTATCCATTGGAAGTCAATGCATATTAGAACTTGAAGGGTTAGAAAAATTGTATAAGTTATCATTTACCTGTTTAAAATGTTACAAAACATTTAAAGCTTACAACTTTTGGTTATCACTTTTTGCATTCCAGAGGTTGTCTAAAATGCATTTATGTGATCAATATAAAAAAGTGAATTTCCCAAACTTAATCTATTATTGCTCCATTTGTAAAGAAAATTAAAAAATTAGTACACTTTTTGAAGCATGAATAAGATATCTAATTAGTTTATCTTTAATATACCAAAATTGAAAATATATTGAATTTACGAGGGGCAAATAATTAAAAACATTTAAAAAGGGTTTTGAATATTTTGAAATCAAATTTATCGATTTATAAGAACATGCACAAATACCATCACAATCTTTTTTATCATCTGATTCATCATAACTTGACTCTTCACTTGATATTTATTGAGTTATTAATACTTGATTATCTTCTTCTTATTCATAGTCTTCACTTGAATCTTCGTTTTCTTTATTAATCATTAATTTTATTAAATGTTTAAGTTTATCACTGATTTTTAGAGAATTTATTTTGCTTTCTAGTTTACAATCTTTTGAATAATGACCTACTTTGTCACATTTATAACAAGTTGGAGTTATTAGAGTTTTCTCTTTTAGAGTTATTTTATTGGAAGTTTTTTATTTATTAGGATTAATTTTTACAGATTTCTTTTGAAATTTTGACTCAATTAATGACTTTTTACCTTTTGTATTATTTTGTTTATATTTTCTTTTTGACGGAACTATTATTGTATCATACCCATAATATGAACAAAAATTTCTTAATTCTTTTTTACTATCTTGTTTTATTTATTTATTATTATTTGACTTTTTAATTTGAGATATGTACAAATAGCTAACCTTCATTATTAATAAAAGTAATTAGTTCTTCATATGTTAATGACTCATAAGGAATTATTCCATTATAGATATTTTTTATTCTTTGTCTAACATTTTCAACAAATAAAGTTGATAAACCAAATATAATTTTTTCTTTCCAATAACGACTTCCACAATTAGGTCTTGACATAACTTTGACTAAAAACTTATCTCTATGCCACTTAAAATCTTGAAGTTTTGGACATCTAAGATTATTAAGGATTTCAGAAGTTCTTTCTTGAAATTAGACTAGATCCCCTATAAAATGTTTTGATATTACAAATATTAAAGTATTGACAACATATTTTTCATAAGTTTAGATTTATGTTCCTTCTTTGATTATTGTCTTTTTTGCATTTAATATATATTCTCTATCATTTTGACTCAAATAATGATCCCACCAACCTTTAAGCAAACCAATGAATCCTATGATCAAGGCACCAGCAACATGAAAATTAGAATTACTAGTCTTGATTCTACAGGCATTAGTAGTCATCATCATTTCATGAAGTAAATTAATTATTTAATGTTCACTTATTCCATCTATATTCTATTCATAAAAACTACTACATCATAACAG
This sequence comes from Vitis riparia, assembly GCF_004353265.1. Classification (NCBI taxonomy): domain Eukaryota; kingdom Viridiplantae; phylum Streptophyta; class Magnoliopsida; order Vitales; family Vitaceae; genus Vitis; species Vitis riparia. Next base: position 2,382,895 of record NC_048449.1, read on the forward strand.
TAGTTAATTGATAATTTCTTTATTCTAATTGAACGCCAGGAAAAAAAGGGTTTTGAATAATAATTTTTTTCTACTTACAAAATTATTAGAAATTGCATTAATTGTTGAGGGGGAGGGGGGTTGACTATTGCATCCGGAGACATTTTGAATTGTTCTTCTATTTTATTGACTTCTGATTTTTATATTTTTTATATTATAGTTTGAATTTGATTCTTAATTTGAGTAACACCATTAATACTAAGTGTATCTAATCTAAGTTGAATTTCTTTTAACATTGTTTCTGTTGGTGTAGCGAGTTGTATGTTTGATTTTGCAGCGTTTATAAAAATAATAAAAGGTTGATTTAAAGACTTAACAGAATATGATGATGATAATGATAAAGTTGAATAAAAAGTTGATTTTGATGTTTCTACTATATTCCTTCCCAAGGCAGAAGAAAAAAATTTTTGAGAAATTTTTGTTGTTTGTTGATTTAAATGTTGAAGAAAATGATTTATATAATTTAATTGTTGTTGAACTTATCTAATATCTTTGTAAATTATGGGACTTTGTTCATCTTTGGTTCTTGGAATTTTGAAGGGTGAAGCAAAAATTTAATTATTATCAAAATTAAATTGATGATTATTTAGGGGTGGTTGAGAACCTAATTCTGAGATTATTACTGAAATTCATTTTTGAACAATTTCTATGTGTTTTATTGCTAATTAATGTTCTTCTTCATCTCTTAAAATTATGAGTTGTTTTCTTCGTTTTCTAAGTTTGAAAAACCAATGGAAAAAAGGAATTGTCATTTTCTTTTGATTCATGTACTTTTCATATTGTTTTCTTAATGCATTTTTAGCTTGAGGAGGAAGTGTTTGAAAATAAGTTCTTTTAGGACTATTGTAAGAGGAAAAATAATATAATTTTATCCATTCTACGTTAGGAGTAAAATGAGTTTTTTTTTTTATAATTTTTCTTATAAATAATATTAACTTGATTATGATACATGTCAAAAGGTGACACAGGAGGAGATTCTTATTGTTGATGGATAGTAATATGAATTTTTAGAGTAAAATCAACACTATTTAAATTCGTATTTGAAGTAGAAGATCTCGTAGAAATAAAATCTTTAGTAAATGAATATTTGAAGTTGGACTAAATTCTATTTGAACAATAACATTTGTATGTTGTATAATTTTTGAAGGAGTTGTTAAATGTTTAATTGGTTTTGGATTTGTTAAATCTTTTAATTCCCATTGACCTCTTTGAGTAATTTCATTCTATTTTAGTTTTTTAGGAACAAAGATTTGAGTATTGTTAGGATTATATTGTAATAATAATATTTCATTTTTGACAAATTGACACACAACTCTAGTATTTAATTGAGTAGTCATGACTTTATAATATATCCTATAAATAATTGCCATAGTCTAAGCTTCTTCTACAAAATTCATATTTTTTGTTTTAATGTTTAAAGTTAAACTTAAGAGAATACTTGAATCATTTATATTCATGGAGAAGTTGGGGAAACAGTTAAAATAAATAGGACCATTTGCAAGGTTTGGGTCAATCATGCTAAAGACAAAGTCGGTAAATTTTGTCAACCTAACATCTCTTAAGCAAACAAATATAAGAATATCTAAACCTAAGCGAAACAAGGGTTTTATTGCAACTTGAACTAATCCTATATAAATATAATTAAATTTCTTTCTATGATAATTAATAGTGTTTTGACTTAATAATTGAAGACGTTCTAAATTTTGATTAAGAGAAATAGTTTTTTATTTAGATTTAATTAAATAATTTTGACTAAATTCAAAATTTCCTTGTTCATATATTGTATTAATTTTCATGTGTGGAATTGACCAATTATGTAATTGATTCTTTATTTGTGTTATATTTATTTATTGACTATTAACAATATTTTGAGTAAGTGATGTATGTGCATTTATAATCAAATGAAGATGCAGAACTATTATGGGACCTAAGAGATATTGGAAAAATTAGATCTACTTAATCTCTTTATAATATTACTCATTGTCACATAAAATAATCATAATATTATCCTTAAATCAATTCAAATAATTTCCTGAACAGAGACCACCACAAGTGGATCAATACTGGACTTACGCTATTTCTACCCTTAAACACCGCTATTTAGGCTCACCAAGTCGTTCACAGGAAATTCAATTCGAACTAAGTCACGACTAAATCAGTGGTTAAATACTGTTTTAAATTCATAATACCACTCGGTTCTTAAGCAGAACGTGACTCTGATATCATTCACACCCAAGATATACAACAATTCATGCATACAAAAGATTAATTATGTCTATGAACTCAAATAGAAAAAACATAAATATTTAATGACTAATTCTGTCTAATTTATAACAAAAAGTTGAACATAAGAACAAAGAAATTGATCACAAAATAAAACTTTTGTATTGAAAATTATACCTTGATTACAAAGGAGTTTTGATTATAGACTAGCTTGTTGACAACAAATGAATACAAAGGAAGAGGTTTTTGAAATGAGATAATACAAAATCTAAGAGAATTTTGGAGAACACTTCGAACCTCTATTTATAGGAAAAAATGTCAAACTTGAAATCGGTTAAAATTCATGTGCTTGAAAGTTTTTGATATTCATCATAAAGCGTTGGAATAGCTGGAACTCCGATTGAACTAATTTCTCCCAATATGCATGAAGTCTTCTGATAAGAGGAGATGTCTTTAGGTAGTAAATTAATATTTTTTTCCCACGTTGATTTTTACTATTAGTCACTATTTGAATAGTGTTTTTACTATTTAATCACTATTTGAATAGTGATTTGAATAATACATGATATGATGATTTTTTTTTCAACGAAGTTTATTTTTATTTATTTATTTTACTTGATAAATACAAATGTACAAATATATAGTTGTACAAAATATTTTTGAAATCTTTTATTTATATTGACCCATAAGTCAATCATACAGGATGAACTTCGAGTCTACATATGAATCATTTGATAAAGTTATGTCTTTAGTTTCTTCATTATCTTGATTATCACGAAACTATTTGAGAGTTTGAATAAGTCCTTTTATGATATTGTTCTAAATATGTAGCAACTGTTAATGAAGCTTGACATTTGCTTTCAAAAGTTAGGAATTCTACTTGAGTTGGCCATTGAGAAGAGTTTGCTGATTCTTTTGAATTTGAAGATTATAGCCTTGAAATTATTTGCAAAATCTTTTGTTGACACACGAACTTGTGATTGAATTTGTCTCACCATTTGATACTGAATTATTTGGAGAGAGATAAATGAAAAGGAGGAGGTTGTTATTGCTTCTTGATAATATTCCATGTAAGAATCAATGGAATTCTTAATCTAGAACAGAACGTCAGGAGTCTCGATTGAGTGGTTGACTGAGATGAAGTCTTGATCTTGTAGAAGTTGAATTTTTCTTGAATTTCACGAGAAAATATGGAGTCTAGTAGACTAAAGAAAGTCCATCATTTTTTAAACCAAACTGGAAATTGAGCGTTGCAGCCTCTTGAAAATTGAATAAACCATGAATGCTGATAACTTTGTAAATAAAATATGTTATACCATATATTCATATAGTCTATGTAGTTGTAGTTAATGGGATGGAAAATTTGACTACAAACCTTGTAAGTAAAGGGTTTTTGATTCCAATCAATCAGAGTCATGACTCTAAAAATTTGATAATTGGAGAATGCAATCCTCTGAGTATTGTTTTTATCAATATTATAAGTAATTTTAATTGAATCAATATCAATTAAGATAAACTCATAAAATTGACGAGTTTTCAAATGATCATTTGGATTAAAATCGACTCATTAAGGAAAGATGTAAGGAAAGATTATAGGAACTTCTTCAACATTGAACTCAGGTTCAATGAAAACAATTTCTAATGTTTTAGGTTTTCTGACATATTGACTAGTTTGGTATATTTAAATATATTTCATAGTTTTTATTTTTAAAAATAGGATGGTAATATAAAAATATAAAAAAAATTATATAAGAAAAGTTAAATCATAATAAAATTATTTTTCTTAGTATATAATTAAATATAATTGATACTTTTATTTTTAAAATAAAAAAAATTAATATAAAAATATAAAATTTGTTATATTAAAAACTTAGTTACTATCTTTTGTACTTTGAAAACACTTATGACAACCAACATTTATATAAACAAAATGGGTTACTTTTCGAAACAAAAAGTGAAGGATGTTAGATTTCCAAATATGAAATATTTTTATCCCATTTAATCAGTTATTTTTGTTTAAAAAGTTTTTGTTATTAGTACTTTCATTAAAACTTTTTTAAGAAAATTATTAAATATTTGATATAAATAATAAAAAATATTTTTCATAGTGTTTGGATAATGTATCGTATAATATTTAGGTTATGTTTAGTTGATAGAATAAGATAAGATATAATACATATATCTTATGATATCATATCCCATTTGATACGATGTGCATATCTTATAATATGATTTTTCAATGAAATATGATATCCTTAAATATATATATATATATATATATCTTATAGATATGATATTTTATGGTAACATATCTTATTTTATATGCTATATTATATTATTTTTTATATTTAATTTATGAAATTAATAAAAAATATAAGAAATATATATTATTTTCAATGTTTAAAATAAAAATTATATTACATTCAAATATTTTCTATTTTAAAAAATGATTTTTATTTTATGTTTAACAATATTCATAATTAAAATATTTAAAATTTAAAAATATTTTTTTATATTATGTTGTTTAATATAAAAAATTATTCATATCTATCATATATTAATATTATTTTATAAATATTTTTTTTTAGTTTTTTTAATCATAAATTTAATTTATAATAAAAAAATATTTTGTAAAACGATTATATTAAAAAATAAAAAATTGATAAAAAATAATTTTTTAATACATCGGATATGTTTAGATAATATATTTCATCACTTATCTTATTATATTTTTGGTTAAAGGATACGATAAGTGATAAGATAAATTATCTTATTCCATCATTAATCAAACATGGTATAATATATAATATTTCGTCTCTTATCCTGTCACATGTTATATCTGGGCAATCAAAGTCTAACAAGTGATTATTTGTATTTTTTTAATAATAATTTTATAAATTTTCTTAAATACCTAATTTATATGACAAAAAACTTGTAAATATTGCCAAATATTTCAAATATCTTCAATATAAATATTTACTAGAGAGCTAGTCTTAATGGCGGAGCTTATGACTATAAATAGACCCTTAACATTCCCATAATCACTCTTAAACAAGTTTGAATAGGTTAAAAATCAAATTAATATTTTTGTTGTAAATGAAAAGTAATGAATGACCACATTGATGGTCATTATGAACTCCATTTACTCATCTTTAAGATGAGTAATGGGAGTTCATATTATGAAGCCTATAAAAGGCTTCTTACCCCCCATGTAAGAGTATCCCGAGAAAAGAAAGAAAGCTCTTCCTCTCATTCTCTCTCTCTCTCTTTCTTTCACTTTCTCAATTCTCTTCTTTGATTTCTTATTCCATATTATATATCAAAGTAAGATATATTTTATCTCTACTACTTTGATTTGCATTATATTTGTCATTGTTTTACAACACGTTATCAGCACGAATTGCTCTGAAGGTTCTCGTATCTTAAACTTGAAGTTATTTATATAGAATAAAATTTTACATATTTATATTATTATTGATTTGTTTTGTTACATATTATTAAAAGTTATAAACAAATTATTTGATTTTGTTTATAATCAAAGTTATACCAATGCTATCAAGTTATTATAACTGATTTTAATAATATTGTTTTGTCATATATATGAAGTTATTTGATAATGTCGAATATCACAAAACTCGAATTTGTGGCACTTGACATTTCGGGAAAGAACTATCTATCTTGGATCCTTGATGCTGAATTACATCTTGATGCAATGAACCTTGGAGCTACGATGAAACAAGGAAATCAAGCATCCCTGCAGGATCGCGCAAAAGCATTGATTTTCCTTCGCCATCACCTCCATGAAGGTTTAAAAAATGAGTATCTTACGATAAAGGACTCTTTTATTTGAAGGAAAGATATGACCACCAGAAAATTGTGATTCTACCAAAAACTCGATATGATTGGATGCACCTAAGGTTGCAAGATTTTAAAACTGTTAGTGAATACAACTCTGCACTTTTCAAAATCAGCTCTCAATTAAAGCTGTGTGGAGAAAAAATCACAGAGGAAGACATGTTAAAGAAAACTTTTACTACGTTTCATGCCTCAAATGTGCTCCTGCAGCAGCAATATCGAGAGCGTAGATTTACAAAATATTCTGAATTAATATCATGTCTTCTTGTTGCTGAACAAAATAATGAGTTTTTGATGAGAAATCACCAGTCTCGTCCAACTGGATCTGAACCATTCCCTGAAGTGAATGCAATATTGTCCCAAACTCGTGGACGTGGTCGTGGTCGTGGAAGAAATCCTCGATACCATGGTTCTTATAGTAATAACTCTCAGAAAATGAAAGCCTCATTGCACCACCAGAAATGGAACAATACTGAGACAATACAAATGGGAAGCGTTTACAAGATGAACCTCCTAAGAACCATGAGAATAATTGTTATGGATGTGGTATGAAGGGGCATTGGTCGCATACCTGTCGTACGCCCAAACATTTGGTCAACCTTTACCAAGCATCAATAAAAGCTAAAGAAAAAGAGATAGAGATGAACTTTACCGATGGTGATGGATTGGACCTAACCTACTATGACATTGATTTCTTTGGAGGTCCCAATGAAAAAACAGACCATTTGATAAATGATGAAAAAATTAACATTAATTGATGTTACTTTATATATAAAATAATATATTATTATGTCTTATATTTACATTTGATTTACTTTGTTATTTACATTATGCCCTGTTTTTTTGTTATATCTGAAATCCATATGTTATTTGGTCTCAAGATGAATGAGGATGATGTATGTCTCGCAGACTATGCGACCACGAACACAATTCTTCGAGATAAAAGATATTTCCTCGAATTGACATTAATAAAAGCTAATGTAAGTACTATATCTAGTACTACAAACTTAGTTGAAGGCTCTGGAATAGCAAACATAACATTGCCAAATGGAACTAGATTCCATATAAATGACGCGTTATATTATAGCAAATCCAGAAGAAATTTGCTCAGTTTTAAAGATATCCGTAGAAATGGATATCATATTGAAACTATGAATGAAGATAATGTAGAATATCTTTATATTACTTCCATTATATCTAGCCAGAAGCTTATAATGGAAAAACTCCCAGCCTTTTCCTCTAGGTTGTATCATACAACTATAAAGCCTATTGAATCATATGTTGTCGTGGACCAGAAGTTCAACAACCCAAAAGTTTTTGTCCTTTGGCATGACAGGCTAGGTCACCCAGGGTTTTCAATGATGCATCGAATAATCAAACACTCACATGGGCATCCACTAAAGAACCAGAAGATTCTTTCACCCAATGAATACTCATGTGCTGCCTGCTCACAAGGTAAATTGATAATCAGACCATCTTTTACTAAAGTCATATCTGAGTCACCAATCTTTTTAGAAAGAATACATGGGGACATATGTGGGCCTATCCATCCACCATGTGGACCATTCCGTTATTTTATTATCTTAATAGATGCTTCTACTAGGTGGTCACATGTTTGTCTCCTTTCTACACGTAACGTAGCCTTTGCTAGACTCCTTGCACAAATAATCAGATTACGAGCACAATTTCCAGATTATACAATTAAGACGATACGTCTTGATAATGCTGACGAATTTACTTCTCAAACATTCATTGACTATTGCATGTCAGTAGGGATAAATATTGAGCATCCTGTTGCTCATACTCATACCCAGAATGGTTTAGTAGAATCCTTCATCAAACGTCTCCAATTAATAGCTCGACCATTACTAATGAAAACCAAATTACCTACTTCCGCCTGGGGACATGCTATTATGCATGCTGCAGCTTTAGTCCGTATTCGACCTACAACTTACCATGAATACTCCCCTTCACAACTTGTGCTTGGAAAACAACCAAATATCTCTCACTTACGAATCTTTGGTTGTGCAGTATATGTACTAATTGCACCTACACAACATACTAAAATGGGTCCCCAACGAAGACTTGGGGTTTATGTAGGTTTTGATTCTCCATCTATCATAAGATATCTTGAACCTTTGACAGACGATGTTTTTACAGCCCGCTTTGCGAATTGTCATTTTAATGAGAGTGTTTTCCTATCATTAGAGAGAGAAAAGTCGATTCCTGAAGAATGACGAGAAATTAGTTGGAAGACATCTACTATGACCCATCTTGATCCTCGTACAAATCAATGTGAACTAGAAGTTCAAAGGATCATTCATTTGCAAAATCTTGCAAATCAATTACCAGATGCATTCATTGATACAAAGAAAGTGACAAAGTCACATATCCCGGCTGCAAATACTCCAACACGGATTGATGTCCCTGTAGGACAGTTAACAAATGAATCTAAGATACGCCTGAAACGTGGTAGACCTGTCGGCTCAAAGGATGAAACTCCCAGGAAGAGGAGAACCCAAGAAAAACTTGGCACTCTAGAAGAGACCATCAAAATGACTGATCAGTTTAAAATTGATAAATATATAGCCCTCGAAGAGGCATAAATAATGTAAAAAGCCCCTAAAGAGACACATATTGAACAAAAAGCCCCCGAAGAGGCACATATTGAACAAGAAACCCCTGAAGATCCACATATTGAACGAGAAGCCCCTGAAGAGGCATAGGTACCTGAAAATTGTGAGATCTCAGTAAGTTATGTACAAACGGGAGAAAAATGGGATCGAAATAATATTGTTATTAACAATATTTTTGCTTTCTAAGTGGCCTCTGATATCATAAGAAATGATGAAGATCCTGAACCACGAAATGTGGAAGAATGTCGACATAGAAATGATTGGCCAAAATGGAAAGAAGCTATACAGGCAGAATTAAACTCATTAACAAAACGAGAAGTTTTTGGACCTGTAGTCCAAACACCTGAAGATGTAAAGCCTGTTGGGTACAAATGGGTATTTGTACGAAAGCGCAATGAGAATAATGAGATCATAAGATATAAAGCGCAATTAGTAGCACAAGGTTTCTCGCAGAGACCTGACATTGACTACGAGGAAACATATTCTCCCGTCATGGACGCAATCACATTTCGTTTCTTAATTAGTTTGGCAGTCTCAGAAGGACTGGATATGCGTCTCATGGATGTTATTACAACATATTTATATGGATCCATGGATAATGATATATACATGAAAATCCCCAAAGGATTTAAATTGCCCGATGCATATAATACAAAGCCTCTTAGCATGTACTCAATCAAGTTACAACGATCCTTGTATGGATTAAAGCAATCTGGACGCGTGTGGTACAATCGCCTTAGCGAATACTTGCTAAAAGAAGGGTATGTGAATAACCCTATATGCCCATGCATCTTCATTAAGAAATCAGAAATCGGATTTGCAATTATTGCAATGTATGTTGATAATTTAAATCTTGTTGGAACTCCTGAAGAGATCACAAGAACAACAAATTACTTGAAAAAGGAATTTGAGATGAAAGATTTTGGAAAAACAAAATTTTGTCTCGGCCCGCAGATCGAGCATTTTCCAAATGGAGTTTTAGTACATCAATCAACATACATTAAGAAAGTTTTGAAGCGTTTTTATATGGATAAAACGCATCCTTTAAGTTCTCCAATGGTCATCCGATCACTTGATGTGAAAAATGACCCATTTCGTCCTTGCGAAAAGGATGAAAAGTTACTTGGTCCTGAAGTACTATATCTTAGTGCTATTGGTGCACTTATGTATCTTGCCAATTGTACACGTCCAGACATTGCTTTTTTTGTCAATTTATTAGCAAGATACAGTTCCGCTCCAACTCGAAGACATTGGAATGGTATCAAACATATATTGTGTTATCTTCGCGGAACTACTGATATGGGTTTATTTTACTCAAGGGAATCAAAGCAACAATTGCTTAGATATGCAGATGCAGGATATCTTTTAGATCCACATAAAGGCAGGTCACAAACAGGGTATGTGTTTAATTGCAATGGTACTGCTATTTCATGGAGATTTGTCAAACAAATAATGGTAGCCACATCATCAAATCATTCAGAAATACTGACAATTCATGAAGCAAATCGTGAATGTATATGGCTAAGATCTATGATCCAGCATATTCGGGAATCATGTGGACTTTCCTCTATCAAATGTGACCTAACAACATTATTTGAAGATAATGTTGTATGCATTGCACAAATAACAGGGGGTTATATTAAAGGAGATAGAACTAAACACATTTCACCAAAATTCTTTTATACACATAAACTCTAGAAGAGTGGTGAAATTGATGTGCAACAAATACGCTCAAGTGATAATCTAGCAGATTTATTCACAAAATCATTGCCAACCTCAACATTCAAGAAGTTAACACACAAGATTGGAATGCGTCAACTTAAGGATATCGACATGAGGGGGAGTATGCTTGTAAAAGGGTGTTAGTGTACTGTACTCTTTTTTCCTTCGTCCAAGTTTTGTCCTACTGGGTTTTACTGGCAAGGTTTTTAACAAAGCAGTCCTAATATACCAAGAAAAGAATATTGTACTCTTTTTCCTTCGCTAGGTTTTTCCTATAGGGTTTTTTACTAGCAAAGTTTTAATGAGACATATTCTTTTAATATGGTGGTCATCCAAGGGGGAGTGTTGTAAATGAAAAGTAATGAATGACCACATTGATGGTCATTATGAACTCCATTTACTTATCTTTAAGATGAGTAATGAGAGTTCATATTATGAAGCCTATAAAAGGCTTCTTACCCCCCATGTAAGAGTATTCCGAGAAAAGAAAGAAAACTCTTCCTCTCATTCTCTCTATCTCTCTGTTTTTTTCACTTTCTCAATTCTCTTCTTTGATTCCATATTCCATATTATATATCAAAGTAAGATATATTTTATCTCTACTACTTTGATTTGCATTATATTTGTCCTTGTTTTACAACAATTTTAAGTATTTTGTTCATTGATTTAAAACAAAATTAAGTTTCTCTTTTAATACTGTTCATGCTTTTTATTTCAAAAACAAAAATTCTATATAAGAGTAAATATAGGATCCGTATGAGAAGTGTTTTGGAAAACGATTATGAAAAACATCTTTTGAAAATAATTTTTGAAACTACTTTTAGTGTTTTTAGAAAAAAAAAACATTATGTTTAAATATGTTGAATTCTAAAAAACAGTTTTTTATTCTTAAAAACAAAAAAAATATATTTGGTTGAATTAATAAAAATAGTTTTATAAAATAAAATAAAAACTTATTTGGAAGTTGTTTTTTCAAATTGAGTGTTTTCTTTAATTAAATTAATTTTTAGATTTACACTTTATTAAATTTTAATGTTATCAAAATTTAAAATTATTTGCATTATTTTCAAAAATTTTAAACAATTATAAATGATGAAAACACATTCTATGTTTGATAGAGATGTATTGATGAAAACATTCTCAATGTGTCAGCAAATTATTCAATCGAAGTTGTGATTTTGGTTATTAAGTTAATGGGTTTTGAGGCACATCAATTTTCATGTCTCTTGGTCATTAAGTCAAAGGGTTTTGATATAAATCAATTTTTATATTTGAAGCATCCATAAAACACAATATATGATAATTGAAAAGGTAAAAAATTATAAAAATATTACTAAAATATTTACAATTAAATGAGTTTAAATCATTAAAATTTATATCATATTATTAATTCTACATCATGATACATTATTATTAAATCAATATTATTTGGTAATATTATACCAATAGCATATAAAATAATACATCATTATAGACAACCATATTTAAATACCGCCTTCGTATTTTACCTTCTTTAAAACTCCAAATAGGTCCTTATCTAATAATGTTAAATACTGATTTCAAATAGAGAAATTTTTTATGGACCATATAGTGTTAATCAAAGTTATTTTTAAGATAAGATAATGTTTATAAAAGTTATTTTATTTTTTTTTCTCAAAAAAAAAAATCATAACAATATTTGATAAAACTAGCATGGTTATAATGGGCATATGAAGAAAATAAAATGAATTATTAATTGTATTTAACAAATTTTTAGAAATAATTTAATTAATTATTTGATACCTGATTCTTTTTTTCAAAATTGTTTTGTGTTATAAACATTATCAATATATATATATATATATATTGTTTAAATTCAAATACTAATTAACTATTTTTATTAAAATAATTTCTAATAGAGTCCATAGTAATAAAAAGTTGTTAATTAAGATTACTCCCAAACATGCCCTTAATTGAAAAAAAAAATTATATTATTTGATTTTTGATATTTTAAAATTGGAAAAATAATTTAAAAAAAATATAAAGTATAATATATTTTGGACAAAAGTACCCTTTAACAATTAGGTCATTCAATTTTTAGATAAAAAGCTGAAGGGTCAAAAGGTGGGTTTTAACTTTTATCTGTAATTTTCAAGAATATGAATGATTTCTTATCGGTTTCAAACGACATGGTTGGATTTGGGGGTTGATTCGATTCGCATCGTAAGTCGTATTGTCGTAAGTCGTACCAAGATAAAACGACGCCGTTTCTGGATCCAAACTACGATATATGAAACCCTCTGGCGCGCCCTAACAGCAGCCCCCGCTCGATTTCTCCAGCTACAGTGGCGATCCCTCACAAAGGCAAGTTTTTGAATGCGCTCTTCTATATTTTTTCTCTTCTTTTTCTTCTTCTATGTCTAGGGTTAGGGTTTTGTTTGTTCAGCCACCGGCGGGGAATGTGGCCGGAGCCGCCGCCACGCGAAATGGAGAACACGACCCTAATGCTTCTTGCTTTTCTGACCTCTCTCTACCATATGGAAACCCAAGTCTAGGATTCTGTGAGGGGTCTGCGGAACAAGAATTCACAATTTGATACCCCGGAGACGCTGCGGAGGGAGAAGCGAATCGAAAAACCGCAATTTCGCAGACTCAGAGATTGTGCCGACTATGCTTTTTGTTTATCTTCCTAGAAACCGTGATTTATTGACGCTGCGATTTGGTTGAAAAACCAAAATTTTGGCGATATTTTGCCTTTTGGATGTTGTAATCCCTTTTGCGTTGCATGTTTTATAGTTGACGACGGTATGACTTATGATTTTGGTTTTGGAAGACATTGTCCTAAGAGAACAGTTTCAGCAATCTTTGGCTTTCCATGTGACTGTGCATTTCATGCATGATTCATGGTTGAAAATTTTTGTTTTTAATATTTTCATTTATTTATTCCATTCACTGTTTTGCGAATATTTGGTTTTTGTGTTTTGATTCTGTTAATTTGATGTTGATAGTGCAGGAGGGAGAGCGAAGATGCGGAAGAGGGAGAAAATTGGGTACGAAGATGTTGTTGCTAAGTGTAGCAATGCGAAGTTTGATGTTGGGAAAATTGTTGACAATGTTGATACCGATGTTTCATTGAGGCGCATTAAGAGAATTATATTATCAGTAAAGAAGCCATCCTATATTCGTAAGCTCCGCTCAGGTAAATTACGACATGAAGTTCGATGTAGATTACAATATCTTCTAAGTAAGCTTGTGGAACGGCACAATTGGAAAGAAGCAAGTGGTGTACTAGGCATGCTATTAAAAGGAACGTGCAAGGACACTTCTCCCATGAATAATCGGGTGAAATATTGGGTATGAATGTTGTGACACATTTTTCAGGTTTTTTTGGTTATTGTTTTTTCATCGGTTTTAGGTTCATTGGATGAGCAATGTCAGGAAGGAATAAATTTGGAAGGATTATAAAATTATGGATTTATGTTAATGGGTTCTGATGGAAATAGGAAGGAAAAAATTTGTGATGGCAGGTCAGTGGTGAATTCAACATTTTCTTTTTGGAAAAATTGAGAACCAGGAAAAATATTCCAGGAGAAGTTTGTTTTTCTCAAGCTTGTTTTTGTTTCCTCTCTCTTTTCCTTTCCCTTACAGTTTCTACAAACTAAATGAGACTTAGCTGAGTAGATGGTGAAAATTAGAAGTTTGTACAATTTTAATATGGGTAGGAGGTTAAGTTTGTTTTGTTTTTTGCTATATGATTGTTCTGGCTTCCATTATTTTTGTATGGGTGTTTTTGGCCAAAATAGAGGTTTTCATTTATTCAAACTTCTAATAGTAGCGGGTGAAATGGTCATATAGATATATGTGTAATGTATATGTAGCATATATCAAGCACTGCCAAATGAATTGAAAGGAGATCATATAAGATGGCCATGATTGCAGTAGATCTTAACTTGGGTATTTTTCATAACTCTTTCATGGTTGAGTTATGATTACTTGGGAGGAGGACTCAGTTGTTTGGAAGGGAGGGGAAAGTGGGCAGTTTAGAGTGAAGGATGCGTACAGCTGGTTGGATAGGGCTAGGGCTGTCAACTTTCCGAAGAATAAGATTTGGGTGGGAAGAGTTCCAACTAAAATCATGTTTTTCGCGTGGGAAGCTACTTGGGGAAAGATCTTGACTCTTGATAGGCTTCAAAAAAGAGGTTGGCAGCTCCCGAATAGGTGTTTTTTGTGTGCTTGCGAAGAGGAAAGCGTGGATCACTTACTTATTCATTGTACAGTGGCTAGAGTTCTTTGGGATTTAGTGTTGGGCTTAGTTGGGGTCAAGTGGGTGTTCCCTTATACTGTAAAAGAGGTTTTATATAGTTGGGGGGGTTCTTTTGTGGGGAAAAAAAAGAAAAAATTCTGGAATTCCATTCCGTTATTCATTTTTTGGATGGTTTGGAAGGAAAGGAATAGATTAGCCTTTAGGGGGGGGGTCTTAGTTATTCAGAGGTTTAAATATTCTTTTGTTTGTAATATCTGGGGTTGGGCTAAATTGTATATGGAAGAGGAGCCGCATTCCCTTTTAGATTTCCTGGAGTGGATTGCCTCCAGTTGAGGGGTGGTTTGTTTTTTGATCTTTTTGCTTGTTTTGGCCTTTGTTGCCTTGTATACGTCCTGTATACGTTGAGGTTTTTTGCCTCTTTAATGAATTGTGTTTGCTTATCAAAAAAAAAAATAACTCTTTCATGGTTGATGAGATGGCTTTAGTTTCTTATAAGTTATTGAGGATTTTGGCTTAGGGGTTATGTTTTTTAATCCATTTGAAATTCCAACATGATTGGGTTTTGGAGTGTATAATTTTATTGAGCTCATTCTATTGGTTGAGGTGTACCTATCAAAAGAAAAAAGAGGAGGGTTCAGGGGTGCCTTGTGACAAGATAAATGATCTCAAAGGGAGATAGAGGGATCTTGCACAAAACACTTGCTGGAAAGAACATTATGTCAATCACATGTGAGATTCCTAGTTCAATTTCTTTGAAATGTGGTGATAAAAGCATCTTAGTGAAAAGACTTTAATAGTCCCTACCACTTCGTGTGGAGATCGAGAAACATCCTGGAGATTCTTGCAATCCTTTTCCTTCCTAATATACCAGGGTGAAGAAAACAATAGATTGTCTTTGGGATTGTAGGCATTAGCTTTAGTAAGATCAAATATATTCAGGAATTGTTTGTGAAAATTGTAAAAAGTTTAGTCGATGCATAATTATAATTATTAAACAAACTTGTGTTTCCAGTTTTTTATTTATTTATATATTTTTTATTTGATAGACAAAGGTAAATTGAATTAAGAAACGCCAAAAACAGGGGGTGCACCCTATGTATATAGGCTGTATACATCAAGAGCCCATCCAGGCAACATAATAGAAAGAAAAGACCTAGAGAAAGAGAAGGCTAGCCACAACAAAGGGCACCCAAACAATTCAGAAAAGAAGGATTATCCAACTCCAAAAACTACTGAGACCACTCTATCAATGAACGGATAAAGAGATCCCTCAAACTTTGGTTTGAAAACTCTTGCTCTTGGAAGGTTCTTTGGTTTCGCTCTCCCTAACTACACCAAAAAAGACAAATCGAAGTCAATCTCCAAACTGCTCATTTCTTCTTCCCTAGCCCCTTGACTTTACATTCTAGAAGAAGATTTCTCACTAAAGCTGGGAACACCCATACTAAACCGAAAGTTGTTAACAACAAAGTCCAAAACTCCCTTGTCTTATCACAATGAAGCAAAATGTGGTCAACTGATTCTTCATTGTCTTTACAAAGGCTACACCTATTGACCATGGACCAACCCCTCTTCATTAACATGTCAACCATTAAGCTTCTTGTATGCTTTGTGGCCTTTTGCCTTTTGATAATATATTTAGTGTTTATTTATCAAAAAAAAAAACATGTCAACCATTAAGATTTTCCCCCAAATTGCTTACTAAGCAAAAAAATGAGTTCTAGGAGGAACACATGATCCCCAAATCTCTTTAGTTGGGAATAATAAATTGTTCTCAACCATTTTCATTCTTCCATACTAAGGAATCTTCCCCTTCTTGTACTTTTAATGTAGAAATGCGATCCAAGAAATGAGTTACCTCCTTTAACTCCCAATCTTGGAAAAATCTTCTAAAATGCACCTCCCAACAACCACCTCCATCCCCTTGCCTCCCCCAAAGGTTTTCCATTGTAGCATATTTGTGGGATGCTAGCTTGAAAAGAGTAGGAAAAACATCCTTCGACTTAGAATCCTCAACCCAACTGTCCCACCAAAAACTTGTACGTCTACTATTTCCATTACAAATACTAGTTCTAAGAATGAACTCATCCCACTCTTTTCTAATGTGTTTCTAGTTCTTTTAACATATCTATGGAACTTTGTCCATGCTATCATCAATGTGAATTTATGTAATATATATCAACAATATTTTTAGGTCACAATGGATCTTTCTTTGATTTTATTGAGTGGCTGGGTTCTGGTTAAGAGTGATAGTTGTTGTTGGGGTTCTTTTTCGGTTTCTGTGCTATTAGGCGCTATTTTTATACTTCATGTGTACTTTAGTGCGTCCTTGTGGTGTTTTTTATTTTTTATATTTTAATGAATTTGGTTTTTATTAATATTTTTTTTTAGGTCACAATGGAGCTTCTCAAGCATATAGAAAGTGACCACATCAACCCTACAAGGATTAAGCGCATCTATGAAACTTGGATGAGAAGGATTGGATCAATGAAAAAATGGCCGATTGAGGTATTCCAAATTTCTTCTTGCATGATTGTTGCTAACTTGTGCAGTGTTCTAACGTACTCTTAGTATACTTCTATTAGATGATTTTCTAATTTCTTTTTGATTTGCATTATTACAGAAGTCAATATTCATATGACTAATAGTATTTGATGTTTCTCACATTTTCTTTTATAACATTAAAATTGGATATTTGTTAGGAGGGACAAGACCTTGGAATTTGTCGTTTTTCTATTTAGGAACTTAAATATCTTGATTAAATTTTGAAGTAAACTTTTTGTCATCATGATTTATTTGATTTCAACTTGTTTCAAACTATAGTTACCACATAAGAAAAAAACTTGGTTAGAACTATATCTATAGACTTGAGAATGTATCATGAAAACCTTGGAATAAGATAAGTGAATGCTTTGGCTTTTGAATTGAATTACTAGTACAATACTTTTGATCATTTGTAATGAAATTGTAATGTTAAGGGAATTAAAATTGCAATTTTGCATTGTTAAAACAATTGTGGTTTATTTAAGCATGAAAAATGTTTTGCAAGAAGTGCGTAAGGCTGTTGGTTTGCTTGAAACCATTATGAAAGTTTAACGATCTAGATTAGAGAATTACCTAGAGGGGGGTGAATAGGTGTTAGGAATTCTTTAGGCCAAAATTAATTATTTTTAATTCTTTAACTTTCTCCTTTGATATGAGGAATAGAAAAAATAAAATCAATGCAAAAGACACAAAAAATTTTTACATGGAAAACTATCCACATAGTCTCCTAGATACTAATGTTAAAAAACATGGGGTCAAAGAGCTTTAATCACAAATCCACTATTTGAAAGAATAGTACATAGTTTTACTTGACGGATGTTATCTCTAAGTCTTACTTCCCAATACCTACAGTGTACTTCACGTCCAAGACGCAGCAGCACACATGCTCCTACTGGATTCTATCGTAACGCATGAGGAGATGTTGGTCTCCTTCTCAACCTAACAAATGCAAAGACAAACGTCTCGAGGGTTTTGGGACACAAGGAAGGCTCATTAGGTTTTTTCGATATTCACATAAAAAATCAAAACCTTTTTTAGCATGGTATTTATGGGATACAAATACTTAGTGGACTGAAACTTGAATTTTCAAAATAGAATCGATTTACATATGGATATAAATATAATTGTAGAGATTGGAATCTCTGCTGCGAGCACTTGAGTGCTTGAGAAGATTTTAAAAACAATTTAAAACATTTCATTTAAATTAAAAATCTCTGACCCACTCCATGCCTAAAATAAATCCAATTAACTTTTTTCGAACCTTTCTATACTTACCTATGCCATTCCAGTGCATTGCACAATAACCTTGAGTCTTCAATGGATAGTAAGACACAATCTAGAAAAGTTGGCGTTCCTTTAGGTGCTCCTTGTATATGTCCTGTGTGCTCTAGCGTACCTTTTTCTATTACTAATTTATACATACCTATCTTTACTTATCAAAAAAAAAAAGGCACAATCTAGAAAAGTCTTAGGCTAAAATGAATGTAACAAAATTGCCAACATAAAACTAGCTGACAAAGTAATAGACAGATTACTCTTTGGTCAGTACATAATGAGTTAGTACATTAGACTGGGTATTTTTGATAAATATCCATCTATCATCTAGTTGCAGGCTTCCTCATTCTTGGCTTGGGAACCAGAAACCCGGAGCTAAAAGTTTTTACACACATATTCACTCACAGATTCATATTGGTACATGTGTCACCATATGCTTATTCATAAACCTTTGCTCATTGATCAGGACAGATTTGCAGTTCAATTGGAGTACATCCTTTTTTGTCTCACACAAGGTAATATCGAGGAAGCACACCAGGCTGCTATATGGTATGGTTCTCTTTCTTCCTGGTGCATTTTAATTTGCCTGTATGAAGTGGTTTGTTATAAAGCCAACCTCATGGAAAATTCTTTTTTCTTATTTCACTAATTTAGTTTCAATATTAGGCTGGGTGTGCACTTATCCTTTATATAAAAGAAAATGTTCATGTACAATGTTGGGAAGCCCATTTTACCACATATCCATGAAACAAAATTTATTGGATGCCTTGTCCTGCCATTCATACTTATTTGTCCTTGAATGCTTGGGCTTTCCTAAGCTGTCACCAAATCACAACTCCTAAGTCAAGTGTTTGCAAGCAAATAGCATTTTTACCATGGTTTTATAATTATAAAAATTTAACCTGATTTTTTATTAACCTCTTACTTTCCAATTCATGTATTTCTAAAAATCCTTTTTTTTCTCCTAGAATGAAAAATATTTGAGATAAAAAATAATACTTTATTTGAGAATACAGTAAATGAGTGACTTCATCTAAACTAATTATGGTGTTCTTCTCAGCCTCATGCAAGAACGTGATTTTGGGAGTGGCCCAATTTTAAATTTGGTTGTTGGATTGGCATTTTATCAGCTGTGGTATTTCACTATCCCAAAAGAGATGCAGCTGAGAGATTTAGGTGAGTCGTGCACCCCTACGGAATCAGAGATGTCAGCAACAAGATTCAGCAATACTGTTGGAAACTCAGAGGGTTATAGTGCAATTGATGTTCTCAAGGAAGAGTACTCCTCTGAGAGTGATTCAGAAACCTCTGTTAGGAATGATAAAGGAAATGCTGTTAATGCTAATATTGATCTACATAGAGAACTTTCCGAGGGGATTAATGATAACCTACGGAGTGAAAAATCCTTTCCCCAGCCTCAAGACTTCTACATGAATTCTGCTGGAAATACTGGACATGAAGAAACCTCTTTTCCTTATGATGGTGACAATATTACGCAACTTGCTTCCATTTTCTCTGGACATGGTGAGCTCCAATTTTGTCTCATATTTATTCTCATTGAACTAGTTTTATTTTGTTTTCTTATATGTTTTTAGGCTTTTGGTCTTTTGATCTTCTCCAGGAGAGGGTCAGATTTCATAAGTTATTTCTTTACTTCAGTGATCAGTCTTGCATACTCATCAATCTGAGTATTTGGCAAGGTGGTAGTAGTTCATACTGCAGCTTGTTACCATAATGAAGAATTTCCTTAATTAGCTTCTGGTTGTGTTCAGTCTATCATCAGGTCCTGACTGATGAGATCTTCTGATTAGTTTGTAGAGTGAAGGGCTTTGTTACTTCAATGTGTTTATATATACCGAATCTTAGACCGTGAACCTTCAAAGGGAACACCTCCCTTTAGCATGACTAAAAAAATGATCCCAACATGTTTTGGGGGTGTATCTAACAAATAATTTACTTTGTCTATGAGTATAATTATAATAGCTTTTCCATGGATACTCCACTTGTCCTTGAAAGCGAGGTGATCTGCTCTTATCCAACCTCACTTCTGAACTTGTCCAAATCTGATTTCTTTGATGGGTAATGCAATTTCCCATTTTTTTTGTCTCTTTTCTTTTTCTTGGTGGGGTGGTGTGTGGTGATAAGCAAAGAAATATGATAAAAGAATCAGTAAAGGGACTAAGCCCAGTACATCCAAAACATACAGAACACTGCGAAAAATAAAATAGAAAGGAAATGAGAAATGAAAAGGGATAACTGTTTTACATTTTGTCAATTTTTGGGCTCTGAAATGTCATTGTTAGCCCTGTTATACTTGGTTCATGAACATTTTCAATGTATGCTGATTTTTTTTCCTTGTCTTGCCAAAGAGAGATGGGATTCATGGTTGTTGCCTCTACGGTTACCGCACTCATATGCAAATTTTGAGGACTTAATCCATTTGCATAGGGAGCTAATCAATGACTATTATAAGAGTGCAGTGAAGTATTTAAAGCTTGCCCTTTACTCAACGCCTCCGATATTGGCTGCACTACTTCCATTCATACAGGTAATCTCAATATTCTTTTTCATTCTATGTTTGCTAATCATTTTGTAAATCTTACAAAATAAGGGGATCTTAATGGGATTTTGAACTTCCAAATCTACAATGTGTTTTGACAATTTGAGCATTAACCTATGTTGTTATTGTCTGGCCAACAAGGCAAGCTTTTATAAATGAGTTTTCAAAGTGCATTGTTTTCTTTTTCTTTTTGGGTGTGGTGACAATGATATTCTATAGAATTAACTGACAGTTAGTACAGCAAGACTATTTTCATGCACAACAAATGGATAGTTACCTATTTAATGTGTTAATTAAATAGCCTATTCAAGCATTGCCTTCAAAAGGTCAGAGGTGGTCCAAGGTCTTATTTTTCTATCCATGTAAAGTGTAGCTTGGGCTCTCAAAGATAGAATAGGAAACCAAGTTGCACAAGCATTGATTCAGAACAGAAGATAAAAATTTAATAAAGGAGTAAAAGATATTTTCTCAAAAATTCTTTTGTATGTACCTTGTGGAGTTGGGCTAGGGTGTATATTGGAGAGGAGTCCTCTTCACTCTTAGGCTTTTTGGAGTGGCTAGCGGCCACTTAAGGGTGGGTAAGGGTGCTTGTTTTTTGTGTTCTTGTCTCAGGCTGATTTGTATACTCCCTGTATGCTTTGTGGCCTTTGCCCTTTAATATTTTGTGTTTATCTATCAAAAAAAAAAAAAAATAGGCTAGCTTCTTGGGCATTGTTTGTATACTTTGTGTGTACTTTTTTCGCCACTTCTAAGCATTACTAATACAATCTCTTATTTACCTATAAAAAAGAAGAAGATATTTTAATAGGTATCTGTGGTCTAGCAGCTTGCCATGAAGATGCTTTTGTAAGCCTATAAATCTGAGAGATCTCAGAGTATCCAAAAAAATTTATTGGAGTACTTTCAAGTATCTTATACCCAGACACCAGAAAGAGAGACTCATGTTAGGAATAGTCAAAAGAAATCGGTTTTGTTGTTTTTTATAAGCCTAGGTTTAAACCTGGGAAATCTAGTGTATGCAAAAGATTTTCTTGGATTATTTTTAAGTATCCTAGACCCAGAAAACAGGGAGCTTTTTCAGGCTGCCGATGAAAGCCAATGACCATGATCCTTATATGTTCTCGTGAGATGGCTCACCTTGACCAGTCTTGGCCTTCTCTCTGAAGCTCAAACTGAGCAAAGAAGAAGAGAGTTGGAAGACAGAGAATGATGTTACACGCGTATATTGATGGCTCACTTGACCAGTATTGACCTTGTCACTGAGCTCAAACTGAGCTAGGAGAGAGAAGAGGGTTGGAAGGCAGGGGGAATCATGATACATCTTTGTTTGTAATTTTTGTTTTGCTTGACTTGAATGATATCTTATCCTTCCAACGTCCTTTTATCTTTTTTATTAAATAAATTGTTTGTTGCCTATTAGAAAAAGAAGTCCTAGATGGTACTTCATCTAGTGCATGTTTGCTATAGCTGTGTTCAATTTTGGATATGTTTACTATTATGATGTAAGTGGTTTGTTAACCACATTTTTACTTTGTCAGTTGTTGCTGCTTGGAGGTCAAGTTAAGGAGGCCCTAAATGAGCTTGAGAAGTTCTCCCACAATTCAAACGCAACACTTCCTATTAGGTATTTCCCACAATTTAAGCACAACACTTCCTATTAGGTATTTATTTAGTTATTTTTTCCTCTTTTGATATTTTTTAATCAAAAACAAATATTTCATTACCATGAAACAAGTACAACGAAGGATGAAAAAATCCTTCTCCCATAACGCAATCTATACATAAATTTGATCAGAATTAGAAGACACCATGCTACTCTCGAAGGCAAAGGTCATTGCACAACTGAAAGTTGTTGCAGTTACTGTAGCACCATCAAGATTTAATTTGATGCAAGCCATTATAGGAGGAGTCCATATAAGGAGTGTCCTTGGCTCACCTAGCAGATCTGCATACTAGGTTGCAATCTAGCAAAACAATTCTCAAAGGGGTGCCCATGCATGTTGCACTAGCTGACGCCCAAAAGAAGGGGGGAAATTAAATCTCACATTAGACTCCAAATTCTTCCATTTGCCCTCAAAAACCTTGCATTTCTCTCTTGCCAAATAGTCCCAATTAATGTGAGACTAGCAATAAACTGGATTGACTTACCCCTTGGAAGACATCCAAAACCCTGCTAAGAAATGGTTAACATTTCCACTATATGCTCCTAGGTGGAACCCAATTAAATCTGGCAACTTTGAACAACCTATGCTATAATGTCAATGTACTCAACAATGTAACAAAAGGATGATCCACTATTTTCCTACTCTTACACGACATTTTGCTCTAGACTAACAGCTTTGTAAGGTCGTCTTATTTGCAGCAAGCCATTGGTTTTAACCTTCCTGTTGTCACAGGTCATGTGAAGGCCTTAACTTTCAGTGAAGTTTTAGATTTTGAAATTAAGTTTGCAGGAAAAAAAGGAACATTAGATGGTGGAGAAAGGGTTTTAAAGACTGAATGGACTGAGGTAGATGAGATGATTTTAAACATGAAACCTTCATGTCGGGGGAAGTGGATGATAACAC
The DNA here is from genome assembly GCF_004353265.1 of Vitis riparia. NCBI lineage: Eukaryota > Viridiplantae > Streptophyta > Magnoliopsida > Vitales > Vitaceae > Vitis > Vitis riparia. The sequence continues at coordinate 2,406,559 of NC_048449.1, forward strand.
ACATAAACTACAGTTGACTCAAAGAGAATAGGTTTCTCAGTAAGTGAAGATAATAAAATTAGACCTTAAGAAAACAGGAATCTCAAGAGATGCAAGAATCTCTTGCCATCACCACTCTATAGCGGTTTGGGAATTGAATGCAAAATGGTTGATCACAACAAGTATATTCCAGAAAATGAATTTTTGTACATCACAACAAGTGTATTCTGGAAAATAAATTTTTGTACCATCACCCAGGATTAACCGGTGAAACAAGAGAAATCAAAGAATACTTGTGGAATGGCCTTTCGAGGAGTATTTGGCTAAATTCATTAATATATTGTGCTGGGTCATAACTGTCATCTGATAATATACGTATCTCCAAAGACATAGCCTGTTCAACCAAGTGAATGGTTGTCATAACCTGTGTGCAATTAGTCACTGGTACGAGAGCATCCGCAAATTCTAACTTCCCATTTATTTGATCTATTTGAATTTGGTAGTTCCATGATAATGGAAACCATGCTTTGCTCTGATATCATTAGTAGATTATGAATCATTATCGTTCATCACCAAACCTAGAAATCAAACCATGCTTTGCTCTGATATAATTAGTAGATTATGGATCATTATTGTTCATCCCCAAACCTAGAAATCATGGTTTCTATGACCTGTGTATGACACATCAATATAAATTCATGTACACATTATAGCAGATCCTGGCAATGAGAAATGAATTTTTTGGCAGACGTGTGTTCGACTCATCCCCATCTTAATGAAAACAAAATGCATTTATATTTATTTTTGATTTACCATTTTTTTGGCCAAGCTGAGTTAATTTAAAAAGTTTCTCCTCTGTTTCTTTCTCCTGTGACATCTTCCCCAATCCTCACGCAATTATTAAACCTAGCTGTGGCCAATTCTTAAATTCATCAAGTGTGGAATGTGTTGTGTGTGTGTTTGAGAGGGGGGATTGAATCTGAATGTTATGTGACTAAGTCAATATGGGAAACTGTTGGTAAGCTATAATTTTATCCAAGCCTGGGATGGCCAAACTCATGGACTGACTTATGGAAGATTCTTGATATTTCACATGATAAGTTACCCCCTTCTCTTCTTCTTTTGGGGAAAAAAATGATGTAACAAAAGAAGAAGAATGTCACAGTTTTGATAGCCATTGGATTAAGGAGATTTTCAAGAGTTAGGAAACACATATAATGGTTTCAACTAAGGAATTGCTGTGAAAACCATCATTAAAGATCTTATCAGGGAAAAAATATTTTTTTCTTGATGCCTTATGTGCTTTTCACTCATATCAGGTTGGCACCTTGCCATATAGTTCAATTTATGAAGAATTCTCAAGCAGCCTGGAAACAAGACTACCTCTAAAGAGGTATGTGGCCCATCTCTGAGGAGATCATCTCCAGTTCCCTTGCTGTTTTGGTTGCCTAATCCATTCTCCTTATGAAGGGAATGGATAGACTTCTTATCACGGTTCTAAAGTTCGATGACTGGTTATAATATAGTCAGTTGAATTTGGATTTCAATGGCAGCTGGATTTGAACTGGGTTGGTTAGAAAAAAGTTTGTCATATTTATTTTGTAGTTCAGGGAATCATCTCGTTTTAATAATTTCATCATTTCATCTGAAAGCTCGGAGTGTCAAATTTCTAAAATTTGATGAAAAAATAATAATAAAAGTAGATTCTCTTGTTGTCAGACACTGGTCACTGGTTTAGAAAATCTGGATTGGCACTGAAAAATATGGAGCCATCAATTATTGTAATAGAATGCCTTGCTTGGCTACACTTCCTTTATTATGGGCTTGATGATGCTTTCAATTATGATGACCTTTTGGGCTTGGGTCAAGTATCCAAAAGCAAAATCAGAGGTGATTGGGTGTTTAGGGATGAGTGGATTAGGAAAGCACTTAGAAACATACAATAAAATTGTATTTTGTAATTCAATCAGTTAGATATGGTTTACGAATTCTATTTTTTGTCAATTTCTGAGAACTAAATTACACAATCTTTTGCTATATATTATTGTTCGTTACAATTTTGTTCTAAGCTGTAGAGTTGGATATCCTTGCCATTTCATGTGATAACATTTTATTAAATTTTGAGAAAGAACTGATGTACCCCCCCTTTTTTTCTTTTTCTCAGATTGAGGGCTAGTGTTCTGGAGCATTTTGATCGTGAAAACTGTGTGGGGCTCTCAACCTGCTTCGAGGATATTCTGAAGAAAGATCCAACATCTTCCTACTCATTGGCTAAGCTTATCAGCATTCATCAAAATGGTACTATCTCTTGCTAAAACTTTGATCATGACATTATTAAGATGCAAAATCTGTTCTTTTTATTAAAAAAAAAGAACAGATCTGTTCTTTTTATTCTGTAATTCCATTTTCCTTGCAAGGGAACTGTTAAAACTCACACAACAGAAGAACTAGTTATGTGATAACTTTTGTTTCCTCTGATTACTGTTGTTTAATTTATGTTTCCGGCCAATCATTTGATTTTATAGACTTTTAAGAGAACTAGAAAGTTGGCTGAGCCACACCCTCCCCACTCCACCCACCCAAATCACAAAACCAGATTGCAAGAGCTGAAGATCAACACTCTGTTTGGCAAGGGAGAAGAGAAAAGAAGAGAAGATGACATTCCGGAAAAAAGTCCTCTGTTTTCCTCCTTGTTAAGTTAATGAAGAGAAAAAAAGAAGGGAAACAGAGATGAGTGAAGAAAGACCCTCTTTCTGCCAACCAAAATTCCTTGTTTTCATTGATTTTTGCCTCTGAAGCTTCTATTTGTGAAAAGTACTCAAATATGGTATTATGAAATACAATGCCCCTTGTACCGCATACTGATATGAAAATAGTTGTTTTCACATGCTCAATCAATTTTTATAGAAATAGAAATGCAAATATTATATGAACTTAAGAGCACAAGGAAAAGTTTTCCTTTCCCAAGGGTGTTATCTTGTGCAGAAAGGAACTTGGAGCCTTGGAGTTCCCTCTGCTCTCTTGCGCATCTTCAAAACATTCTTCCTTAGATTATAGAATACCACTTATATCACTTTTTCCAGTCATGATTTTTCTGACAAGTAGTATGTCATTTAGATTGATGTATCTCGTATGGTTTATCTAATTATCTATATCTTTGTATATTTTTTGTTTCCTTCTAATGTCATTCACATGTTCTCAATTTGCGTTTGTGTACTTTGGGAACTGCGAAATGGTTATTATGGAGTGACCGAAGATCTTGCTGGCCTAATATTTCTTCAATTACCTTAATGTAAAATTTCAGGGGACTATGATGCTGCGTCACTGTTGGAAATGATAGCTTTACATTTAGATGCTACCTATGCAGAATTCGACATATGGAGAGAGTTTGCTTTATGCTTCCTCAAGATTTCTCAATGTGAGGAAGATCGAATGTCAGTTTGTCTTGATGGAAATGAAGGCAAGCACAAGCCGAAGTATGCTGTTCGCTTCAATAGGATTCCTAACATATTTATTGAGGGGAAATCAGGAAAGGCTTGGAGATTTCGCTGCAGATGGTGGTTGACACGTCACTTTAGCAAGAACATAATCAATTCTGAAGTTGCAGCAGGTACCTTATCATGTTTTATCCCTTTCTAAATGTCTCACTCATGCTACTACTTGCACCATGTCACGGATGACAACAAACATAAACTAGATATATGGAGTAAATCTAGTTTATATAAACTAGTATATCTAGACCCAACTGGGTGCTTATTTTCTAGTTCTTTGCCGGTTGGCCGTGGGTGTATAGGTATTGTATACCTTGAGTCGCTCTTTGGCATCTCTTTTCAATAGATCTTTTCTTTACCTATCAAATATATGTATGTATATATATATATATATTTTGGCTGAATCAATCAGATTGGATTTGGGTCAGGCTCAGGCTCCTCTTATCCTTTTAAAGATGTTATAAACTTGCAGAAACACGGTTTCTTTGACATCTACTACCTGGTGTATATGCCTTTAGGAAGGGAGCATGTATGTCTATGTAACTCAATACATTTTCACAAGAAAAATGTTTGCCATGAAGATGAAGCACAAAAGAACATTTGCATTGAAACCATTCATGCTGTTTTCGGTTCATGGCTTTTATGACCTTATTTTCCAGTAGTTTAATAGAAAGTTTTCTGCCATTTAAATTGCAGGCAAGTTGGAGCTCCTAACCTACAAAGCAGCCTGCGCATCGCATATGTACGGACAAGGGTTTGAATATGTTGTTGGTGCTTATAATTGTCTGGACAAGGAAAAAAACAGGGATATGTTGTTGTTCTTGCAGATGCACATGCATACTTCTACTGGATTCTACTCATATTTTGGAGAGAGAACTAAATGAAAAGATAACTCGTCTCTGGAAGAGGTGATTTCTTCCACTTGGTGAGTTACATTTTCTTGGCTAATTTCCTCTGCTTGAGAGTTCTTAGGAAGTGAAAAAGTAGAGGATGCCAGATGTGGAGATTAGGTAGTTAAAAGAAGTTTGGAATAGCTTTTTCTATTTTTAGTTTTATTTGAAAGTGAAAGTCATAAATTTTAAAAGATAATATTGGTATTATCAAAAGTTTTTTTAAATATAAAATAATCTTTTGGATAAGCTAAAATAAAGTTTAATTTGAGTGGAAGTGCTTTATTTCTGAGTGTATTTTTTGAGAGAATCACTTATTAAGTGTTTTAGGAAGCACTATAATTAAATTTTCAACTCTTTAAAAGTACTTTCTAATTTTTTTTAAACACTTGGGTTTTTTTTTTAAAATACTTTTTATACTTAAAAGTGTTTTCTAAAAATACTAACAAATAGTTTTGGAGAAGGGCTTCTCCATTCATGGGTTTAGGGTTTGGAATTTATAACTGGTTTAAAGGCTATAAAAATCCAAAACAGCTATTAAAAAAAAAGGTTGTTTTCTACTTTTGTATTTTACCATTTTCCTTTTTCTTCTTTTATTTTATTTTATTTTTAAATATCAATAATGTTGTAATGTTCAATAATTAATTGCTTTGTGAATAAAGTGTAATTGTCTTATATATGGTTTGTTTATGCATAAAAGGGTTTTTAGGTTGTCATAAAGATGCCAATGAGATGGATTAATATGTGCCTTCCAAAACATTGGTATCATTTTAGTTGCTTAGGCGTACATTAGCTTACATTTTCAGAAAATGTAGGGCCTATTATTTGACAATTGTTTTCGAGTATAGTTTTCCGTTGTTCAAAAAAAAAAAAAAATCATTTGGTAACCAGAAATTGTTTTATATTCTTAAGAATAAAAAATATAGTGTTTTTAAAAGATATTTTTTAATTATTTTTTTTATTTTTATTTAATTTTTAAGGGTGGTTTTAAAAAATAATAATATAGACACTTAGAATGATTAAAAATAAAGTACCAAATGTAAAAATTATTTTTAAAACATATTTAAAAATAGGTTGAAAATATTTCAGGTCCTAATAAGACATTTGTTTTACAAAATATTAAGAGAAAAACCATTTTAAAAAACAATTTTTTGGGATTGTTTTTAAAAGCAGTTATCAAATAGGGTCTTAGTGTCCATGTGTATGCATTTTGTGTTTTTGTTTAAAGGGCTTTTTTTGTCTCCACACTTCATGGACTTCCCACTTAAGCATTCTTTCACTCTAATTAGATCCTTTATTAAATGCAATTTGTTGTACAGTTAATAGGAAGTTGATAATGTGGATTTGGGTTGATTTTAAATTGAATATAATATAAATCATAAAAGAGCAGCCAATTTGCCGGATTTGAGGAAAAGTGTGATAGAAAGAAAATAAAAAAAATAAAATAAAATAAATCAATGAAGAAAAATAAAAATAGATTTAAAGTTAATAAATTATTTTTATATAATTTTTTAAAATTTAAATTTATTTAACTTATTTTCATCTATCATATAAAGATTAAATAATTTAGAATTTTCTTTTCATATGGTACTACTTTTTGGAATCAAACATCACCCTACTTTCATTTAATTTATAATGATTATTTGGTTGTACCAATAATTAATTCTAGCCCTATTTTGAAAAATAAGCATCGAAATATTTGTGTTAAAGAACAAAATAATTATCATAATTAGCTTCATTTATTGAAATGATTTTTCCTTTTTCAAAAGGTGCCTATGTGATATGGAGACAAAAAAATTGATGGAGGGTATTTTTATCTAAAAACATATTTCGTGTTTTTTTAAAACTAATAATTTACACTAGTTTGAATCATTTTGTTGAATTAAGAGAATGGCTTGACATACAAACTACGAGAAAATATTGCTTCTTATGGTTTTTTTAAATGCATGAAACTACTTATTTAATATATTTTTATAATATTAATAACATCATCTCTTTGAAATTATGATATCCGTCTCGACTTCCTTTGATAGTAATTTTAAAAAGCATTTTTAGTCTGAAAAACACTTTTCGAAAAAATATTTTTATTAAAAAATTTTAAATAAAAATATTATTAATTGCATTTTTTAGTGTATTTGATAGTGATTATAGGAAGTGTTTATAACCTTTACAACACTTGAAAATTTTCATCCTTCAAATATTAAAACATGTTTGAAACACTTCCTATAATTACCACCAATACACTCTTAAACATTTAATTAATTAAATTACGTTCATGACCTTGAATGTCTCGTAGCAAACTTTTAAATTGAATTAATTTATCATTTCTAAAAACATTGAAGCCTTGTTTAGATCAATTTTCAACAAAAACATTTTTTTTATTAAAATTATTTTGAATAGAAATACTGTCAAATGCACTCTTAATCATTTAATTAATCAAATTATGTTCTTGACCTCAAATGTCCCGTAGCAAACTTTTAAATTAAATTAATTTATCATTTCTAAAAACATTAAAGCTTTGTTTAGATCAATTTTCAACAAAAACATTTTTTAAAAAAACTGTGTTCTGAAAATGTTGCCAAACTGTACAAAAACAAAAAACAAAAAGGCCCAGTGCCAAACATGGATTTGGGCCTTGGGCAGCATTTTCTCAGTCCTCAGAAATTAGTTTTCAAAAAACTGGAAACAGAGTCGCCAAAAACACCACCAACCTCCTTAAATTTTCTCATGCAAATGCTGTGACTGTCTCGTTCTCTATTCAAAGATTCATCCATTCATTCATTCGTTCATTCATGTGAATAGGGTTCACAAATTTTTTATCTGAAAAGTGAGAAGTGAGAACCCACCAGCATTAGACCCATATGGCTGCCTACAGAGCAGACGACGACTACGATTACCTCTTCAAAGTGGTGTTGATTGGAGACTCTGGCGTCGGAAAATCCAATCTCCTCTCCAGATTCACCCGCAATGAGTTCAGTCTCGAATCCAAATCCACTATCGGTGTTGAATTCGCCACCCGGAGTATTCGGGTGGATGACAAGATCGTCAAGGCTCAGATTTGGGACACTGCTGGCCAGGAGAGGTTCGTTCTTGTTCCCATGTTGGTGTTTTGGTGATTTGGGTTTTTTCTTTCACTCTGTTTGGTTGATGGGAAATTGTGGGAAAAGGAAATACGGAGTTTTGGGTTTTGCTGCCATTCGTATTTTGGTTTGTTTTGTGTATGGGATTTTGCGGTTTAAGTTTTTTTTTTTTTTTTTTTTTTTGGTTGGTGGGAAATTCCGGGATGAGACAATGTGGTGGAGTTTGGGGTGTTGGACCCATTCCCATTTTAATCTCTTTTGGTTGTGGGATTTTGTGGTTTGAGTTTTTTTCCCTCTGTTTGGTTGTTGGGAATGTGTGGGAAAAGAAAATGTGATGGAATTTTGTATCTTAGGTTCGGGACATCACTAATTGGATCGCAAGTTTTGAATTAGAACCCTTTGAATGCCGAGTAAAAGTAGGAAAAAGAATTCATGGAGTTTTGGATTTTACATTTAGTTTAAACCAATTTGCATTTCAATCCTTTTCATTAAATTTGAGGTACTTTGGTTGTTGAGAAATGTGGGAAAACAAAAAATTCAGATTTTGGATGGTAGATTGTAGATTGCTTTGTTATTTGAGATATGAGCCTGATATGATTATTTGGCATATTTGACAACTGAATCAACCAAAGCTTGGCATTTTTCTGTTTTTCCTTGGGTTTTTGTCAACCAACGGTAGGATTATGGCATCTTTCTTGTGAAATGGGTTATGCCACTGTTTTTTGAATGACGAGAGAGGATTTTGTTTTCTGCCACAATTCTATTATGATTTTGGGTTTTTATTGAATGTGATTATTCATTGGGACTTGAGAATGATTAGCCTTCAATTAGTTTTAACTTTTCTTGAATTCAAAATCAAAGGCTCTGAAAAGAATTCTTTCGTATAGATAGCAATCCTACTTCCCTAATAAATTATAGTCAAACCAAAGAGACAAGCCTAGGAAATTCCAGTTTTCTAAATTTACCTAAAAAAATTAGCAATAAAATATTACAGAAAGGATCACTAAGTTAGATTGGTCTGTCATTATCAGAGTTTCATTTTCCTGTATTTTTTTTGGCAGGACTTATTTTCTTATTTATGCATTCAGAACCTTTCTCTTTTATATTATATTGTGGTTTGTAATGCTTCCAATTGGAAAAATTGTCTCTGGTAATTTTTACTTAGATATGATGTGGTGAATCTGAAATTTGAGGAGATAGCAGTTACTTGGTGTATACTTTGTTACAGTAGATGGTTGCTTGAGTTTGTCATCTAGCCGCTTTTCGATGGCTTGAAAAATTGCATGCATGAATAATTTAATTGAAACCTGCTGGCAGAGTTTTGTACCAGTTTTGGTGTTATGATGGTACGGATGAAACTCAAAGTGTCCATGATTCTTCAGTGAACATGCTTACTCTGTTGCATACAACACATTTCATTCATGGTGGGTCACCAGCTTGTAACAGTTGTGCTAGCGTTCCCTCCTAATCTAATAAGAAAAGGAATTGGGGAACTTGAAAATAGCACTACCTTGAAGTTGAAGCATTGGGTCTGCTTTGGAACGAAAATTATATTTCATTAAGTTTTTTGGAGCCTAGGATCTTTTGTTGTCACTGTTTCATTCCAGTTCTTTGGAATATGCCTGCTGGATGAGAGACAGTGCTCTAGGAAAAAACTTTATGGCTTTGTTTGAATCACGAAAAGTACTAGAGAAAGGAAAAACAATAGGAACTAATCTTTTGTTTGGTTTACCGTTTACCATAGAAAATAAAAAAGAAAAATCAAATATGATAAAAATAATTTAGAAATCTATATATTTTTTAATTCTTCATTCTTTGTATAGGAGATAAAAGAAGAGAAATAAATTTGGAAAGCATGTGAGAAAAATTCATTAAGAAATGTGTTTTTAAGTTTCTTTCATTTTCTGTTTCATTCCATTTTCATCTTATATTTTCTCTCCCTTGTACTTTTCCTCAAACTATCTAAGATCCAAATGGGGGCTTCATGTTGAAGTAGCATCTCGTTGATTTTTCCTGGATAAAGCATTTCAGTAAAATAACTTGTAAAAGATGTACCCCTATTCTTTTATTTCTTCTTGAGACATGGTGGTATAGATTCTCTTATCTATTGTTTGAATCTCACCAGACGCATTTTATAGCATGTGCCCTTGTATTTTATGGAATTTGTCTGACAGATACATCAAATATAATCTGAATAGATACCTCAACCTCCCAACAGCCTCCATTTTGTCGTTGATAATTGTCCTTGCTTGTCAGTTGAATCTTATGCCATTATCTTTCCTCTGCAAGTTAATTTTAAGCGTTTGTCTTATTATTGAGGGTCTGACTTATTTGGTCGCTTTATTTGGGGTTTAACAATGTGCAACATAAAAATGTCCATTTGCTTTTTTCTATCAGTTATGAATTACAAATGTTTGAATTTAACATTTTGGAAGTAATCGATTGTTACATTTTTTCTTTATCAAAGATACCGTGCAATCACCAGTGCATACTACCGAGGTGCTGTTGGTGCACTCCTTGTCTATGATGTCACCCGACATGTTACATTTGAGAATGTGGAGAGATGGTTAAAGGAGCTCCGGGATCATACTGACTCGCATATTGTGATAATGCTTGTTGGCAACAAGGGAGACTTGCGTCACTTGCGTGCAGTTTCCATTGATGATGCCAAGGCATTTGCTGAGAGAGAAAACACTTTCTTTATGGAGACATCTGCCCTTGAGTCCATGAATGTTGAGAATGCATTCACTGAAGTGCTCACTCAAATATATCAAGTGGTTAGCCGGAAAGCCCTTGATATTGGGGATGACCCTGCTGCTTTACCTAAAGGGCAAACCATTAATGTTGGAACCAAGGATGATGTTTCAGCTGTAAAGAAAGCTGGTTGCTGCCCCTCCTAATAGCAGACGTGAATGATCAGGAAGTAGGAAGTAGCCTACCTTCTCTTCCTTGCCATAAAATTTCAAGATTTCCTCAAGGCAACTCATGGACTATGACTCTCTAATTTTGCTTCTAATAGTGTCAGTTTGATTGAATGGTGGAGCTTGACTGAGCTTGGCCAAAACTTTTGAGTCTAGAGGAATTCAGCTTTCTTCCGGATTCTCTTTTCATCTGGTGCCAAGAATTTCATAATATTTACTTTACTTTTTGCCCACTTTGTGTATTGTTTCACTTACTTTTTAACTGCTATAGCTTGTGCTGTTTTTAGTTTTTTCTAGATTAGAAATGTTGTGGGACAAGCAGTAAAATTTTGTATCTGATTGAATGATAGTTGTTCAATGCTGGAAGATGAAATTGATGAATTGTTTCCTCCATAATGTCTTAGTAAAGAGGCTCCTCAATAAGCATCTGGAATTTCATGCAGTCCCTGAATTGTGTTTTACAGGCGATGATAAATGCTCAAACTATGTGACCGTAACTGTGCTTTGTTCTTGCACTACTATTTCAAATTATAGCTTGTCTTTTTGTTGTTTGTTTTTTCTTTTTCATTTCTTGGATTTTCTTTCTTTCTGTTGTAAGATTCTACCAGGCTAGCTAAGGCAGCAAAGCTTTCTTGGCATTGTCTGGAGGTAGGGGCAAACACTGGCTTCTTCACTCTGCTAATCTCATCTAACTTCCCTGCAATATTCAGCATTTTGAGTAGCTTTTACAATTCTCTTTGATGCATCTTCCCCTCTTTATGGATTTGCTACTGTCAAATATGAGTTTATGCTTTAACTAGTCGCATCAATGTTTGCCATTCAACGCAATTTTGGCTCATCTGATATTTTTCAATCTACCTTCAATGGATAAGCCACTCTGTTTCCATCAAATCATAAATGAATTTCCTTCAGATTGGTTTGCTGTCAATGGATTTACAACTAGTTTTGTTCCCTGCATGCCTAATGCATTCCCACAAACCTCAAAGGTACGACTTGCTGTTAACTTTACTGATGTTATTTATTTGTGCAGGAATACATTTATGACTGTTGACAAATATTCTCTAAAATTTGGATTGTTTGGGTTAATTTAGCATGTTTACAGTCGCTATGATTACATAAAAATGCTGGATACCTTCTAGATCACATATGCAGTAAATTGTGGTTCTTCTAATTATGGCTCACCATGGCACAGTATGTCTAAAGTGTTCTTGTGAATCCCTCGAGTCTCAGACATTTCCATGGCTTCCTCTGTATGTCCCTAACTCTACTAGAGAACTGGTTCTTTTGAGGTCTCCACCAGAGAATTGTGTTCGTTGTGCATGGTGATGCATCCAGGATCTCATTGCTGCCGATATCAGCCTCCAAATACCTATGTTTTCTAACATAAAATCCTGGAAATGTTGCATCTGACCTCCCACATAGATTGCCAGCGAAACTGTTGATGTAGCTCCTGTTGCTAAGAAGAGCACCCAAAGGCTGTCTGGGCTAATGCTGTGATCATCTTCAGCTTCCACTTCCAAGCATTTCTGGGAGTGGACCAACTTGTTACGTAAGTACATTATCTCGCCCTTTTCATACAATTTCACCACCGCTTCTGAGATGTCTGGAAGTATAGTTGAACCCTTTGGAAACACCTGAATAGAACCACAACAGAACACAGAAGAACAGACTTCAAGACTTTTTTCTTTCGTCTCTCCTTTTCCCTTTGGTTCTCAGTAAGAAAAGTAAAAGATGAGAACTAGGTAAAGAAGGATAGAGAATGGGAGAGATTCAGATAACTGACTCACAAAGCCTAAGCCTCCAACTCTGAATGTTGGCCCAACAGTAACAAAGCCCTTGCAGTACTGGGCAAGAAACACTTCTGCGTACAAGGATTCCATGAAGGTAGCTGCTATCTCTCCCCTTCTAAAAGCTTGAGGATATTCTTCGAATGACCTAATATCTTTGATGTTTTTCGGGTCTATTCCCAGGACTTCCTCCAGATATTTTGGGATAAAGGACCGCAAGCTGCAACCAACCACAAAATTGTTATCCTTGAGGGACTTGACACTGGGTTTGAGCTGCTGGACAGTGAGCAGGGTGCTGAGATTGGCTGTGTAGCTTTGTGTTATGACCAGTGCCACAAACAGCCAAACCACCATGGACAACCTTGATAAATTGCTATGCAACTTCTCCCCTGTGGTGACCAAAGATGTAAACTTCATTCAATATTGAAACTGGTGATGGAAGGGAAAACAGGATGAATCCATTTCAAATCTGTGAAAACCAGAATGGATATCAACTTACCATGTAAAGAGAAGAGAGTAGTAAAGGACATGCAAAGCAAAGTTGCTGTTTGGCTCAGTATAGAGCCTTCAAATGCTGAGGTATGATTTCGTTCTATTAGCCATAGCACACAACCACTGTAAATAGTTATTACACCAGTCAGCACCCACATGGCCTTGGTGAAGGGTTTGATGAACAACCACGGTCTACTTTCTGTTTCAGCAGGAACTATCATCACCAATCCAGGTTCGCTGTAGGGGTGTGTAAAATCTGCGTGTTTCCATCGCTTTGAAATTATTGATATATCACCTACTACTGCATCAAATTCCTGAACCAATTTTCCATTTAGATATGCTTAAGACAAGTTATAGTATCAAGGAACAAAGGAAAAAAGATCTCTTACTTTGAGATGAACCTGCTCCACCAATGAATCATAGTTGCCACTGTAAGGAATGAGCTCATATGTTACAGGGTATTTCAGGTGTTCTAGAGTTGCATTGAAAACCTCGATGGAGAATCCGGTAACAGAATAATGGCTTCCATCATATGTCACATTAACGAACTGTTTGAATGTTCCATGTTGGGGGACACCAATCCGCAATGGTTTTTGGCTTGTTGGAAGAGACCATCCTCTTGGAACAGACCAAGGGCCTCCTGGCCACAGCACTTGTCCAAGGACTTGAAGCTGCCTACTGTATGTAGATTTCTTATTGGTAGTCTTGGAGAAACCTGATCCCTCGAACCAGAACCCGAGTTCTCTGTAACTCTTTCCAATCACATTAATAATCTGAAAGATGCGCTGTGGAGCCAAGCTTCTCCTGTTGAATTGGATTCTACTGTTTAGGCCATGGAAATCACTGATTGCTATTCTTTCTAAAAATGGTTGGATTAACCCTTTTTTGCTGCTTGGAGCTGTCTCCATTGCAAGAGCCACAGACCATACAGCATCATATGCCTGCAGAGCGAAAATACCAGGCTCATGGTTGTCTTCCTTGGGATACAAGGAATGAAACTTCTCTCTGAATCTGAGATAGAAACCTTGGAACCGTGGTCCACTTTGAGAGAAGTAGCTCCTCACTCCTAGAATGCCTTGCATTGATGAGATGATTGCAGAATTCATGGAATGTATAAGATTTGTAGTTCTGTCTGTAATGATCCAAACATATCCCTCTTCCATCATGCCCAATTCATTAGCTGTTTCAAATAGATGTGCTGCCATTGATAAAGAGGAATGAAGCACAAAGACTCTTGATTGCCTTCCTTTAAGTCCCTCAAGCTCACCTGATAAAGGAGAAGAGGAATTGACAGTAAATGGTGGAAGAGCCAGAAGGTAGCCAATTTCTGAACCCACTTGCTTGAGGGCATCGGCAAGACATGGAATGATATCAGTGGCTGCAGAGTCAGTGTCCTCATATATTACAGTGATCCAACGCCATTGCCAGGACCCAACAATGGCAGCCACTGCGTTCATTTGCAAGTATCTACTTGGTGAGGCTTGAACCAGGAATGGCCACCGATCTGTTGCCCATTTGGGAGTTGAATCAGCCAATGAAAGAATAGGAATACGAGCTTGGCCACCAACTTCTGCGACTAAAGACACCTCCTCCCAAGTATGAAGGCCTACAATGGCCTGCACTTGCTGCTTCTCAATGAGGTCCATGGCTGCACTTCAGATCATTATGGTTAGAAACACTATTCATTATCTTTCTTTTCAGTTCATATGAATCCTACTTCGCTTTTTTTCAGATCATAGCATGCTGTGCCATCATTGATGATAGTTTTCCTAATATACACAACGAAATTGAGCTCAGCTTAGTGTTCTTTACTGATTACATATTACCCGGAATTCTTATATGCCATCATTGGAGCCTATCTGAAGGCTGTGATTGTGGAAATTTTACCTGAAAGCCTCGCACGAAGAGGATCGCCTTGAGAGTCTCTCGAATGCAAAACCAGTCGTTGATTTGTCTTGTTGTAGAAATCATCAATGGCCAACTCCATTGCTACTTTCTCTTCTTTGCCCACACGGGAACCATAATCAACGATGACTCCTATACTGCCATCGCTGTGGCTGGTGCCTCCATGATCAGCTGCTGCTGCTGCTGGTGAGAGCAACAGCACCCAGGCCATGAAAGACAAGAAAAATCGACTCATTTGAAGGTAGCCCATCTCCTATATTTTCTTTGTTAGGAAGAAAAGCTTAATAATACATCCTAATACATCATATATCAGCATATACATATATATAGATGGATCTCAATTCATAAAAAAATGGTAGTCTCTATGCTGATGTGATACTTGCCAGTTCCCTATTTACACGTATATTGACAGAATCAACTGGTAATTACCAGATATTTTCTTATGAAATTTCATCTGTGGCCACCATTTAAGCTTTGATATTCAACAGTCAATGAAAGCCAAAGCCCCTTGACTTGAGAGGGTCTACAAGAATATTTGAAGAGTCGAGGATGAACTTGGTTGGTGAGGAAGAAAAGCGCGTTGCCTCACTTCAAATTATAGTCAAGTCATAGAAGTTGTTAAGATTTACTCCCTGTTTGGATTCTGGAAACTAATTTTGAAAACAATTGTTTGTTTTGATAAACTTTTTGAAAGAAAATAATTTTTTTGAGAATTTGCTTCCAAAGCAAGTTGTTTTATAGAATACTTTGGAAGTGATTTTGGTAATTTTTTGTATATTGTTGTGAGAAAAAAATTTGGAAATTTGGAAATATTTTAAAAACTTTTACATTGTGTAGTACATTTTCAAAAACATTGCCAGAAGGGAATAGATTTTTATTTTTATTTTTTTTTAAATTTCTAAAAATAAAAGTGTTTTACAAGTTGTTTTTAAAAAAAGCTTTTAAAAATAAAAAATAGAAAAAAACTCATTTGGATATATAAATTTTAATGTTTTTAAAAATAATTTTTCTATTTTATTTTTGTAAAAAAATTGTAAATTTAATTGATGTAATATCAATTAAATTTGGTTTGAGTCATATTAAAAGTAAAAAATAAAAATAAATTATAATTAAAAATAAATATTTTTTTGGTAAATTGTGAATACTAATACTATAATAACGTTATAAATTATATTTAAAAAAAAAAAAAAAGAATTATACTATTCCAGTGTAAATCATAGATTATGAATATTAACATCCTCATAAGAATAAATGAACTTTTTTTTTGGTTAAAATGAATAATAATAATTTAAAAACAAACAAAATTTAATTTTTTTTAATATATAAATAAGTCAAAATTTCATTATGAATATGTTAACTTAATTAATACAACCAAGAATTTCAAATTATTCTTGAAATTAATTTTAAAAAAATCTAATTTGATTTAGTTTTAATTGATTTAGAATCTATTTATCTAATGAAAAATTTTAGAAAAGTATAATTATATACAAAGAAAAAACAATCATAACTTATTCTTAACTAATTTTGGTCTATTATTTTTTAATATTAATTGGATTTATTTTTAAATTCTAAATTATTTTTAAAAATTATTAGACTTATTAATAAATTCAATATCAAGTATTGTTTTATTTTAAATTCATGGATCTGTTTAATAACAACAACAAAGTTATTATTGACTAATTTAGTTTATGAATTTTTAGTGGTAATTAAGTTGTTTTTAAAATTTAAAATTATTTTTAAAACTTAATATACTTTTAAGGAATCCAAGCAGTAAGTTCCATATGCAGTACATTGTGGCTTTTCTAAGAGAGAAGGAAGAACTTCCAGAGTCCATAGCTCGCCATGGCACGGTATGTCTGAAGTGTTCTTGTGAATCCTTTATGTCTTAGGCATTTTCATGGCTTCCTCTGTACGTTCCTAACTCTACTAGAGAACTGTTTCTTTTGATGTCTCCAGCAGAGGATCGTGTCCTTTGTGCATGGTGATGTATCCAGGATCTCATTGCTGCAGATATCAGCCTCCAAATGCCTGTGCGTTCCAACATAAAATCCTGGAAATGCTGCTTCTGGCGTGCCACATAGATTGCCAGTGAGACCGTTGATGTAGCTCCTGTTGCTAAGAAGAGCACCCAAAGGCTGTCTGGGCTAATGCTGTGATCATCGTCTGCCTCCACTTCCAAGCATTTCTGGGAGTGGACCAACTTGTTACGTAAGTACATTATCTCACCCTTTTCATACAATTTCACCACCGCTTCTGAGATGTCTGGAAGTGTAGTTTAACACGAGTTATGGTATCAAGGAACAAAGGAAAAAAGATTTCTTACCTTGAGATGAACCTGCTCCACCAGTGAATCATAGCTGCCATTGTAAGGAATGAGCTCGTGTGTTAAAGGATATCCCAGGTGTTCTAGAGTTGCATTGAAAACCTCGATGGAGAATCCGGTAACAGAATAATGGCTTCCATCATATGTCACGTTAACGAACTGTTTGAATGTTCCACGTCGGGGGACACCGATCCGCAATGGTTTTTGGCTTGTTGGAAGAGACCATCCTCTTGGAACAGACCAAGGGTATCCTGGCCAGAGCACTTGTCCAAGGAATCGGAGCTGCCTACCGCATTTTTCTTTCTCATTGGTAGTCTTGGAGAAACCAAATCCCTTGAACCAGAACCCGAGTTCTCTGTAACTCTTTCCAATCACATTAATAATCTGAAAGGTTTGCAGTGGAGCCAAGCTTCGCCTGTTGAATTGGATTCTTCTGGTTAGTGCATGGAAATCAGTGAGTGCTATTCTTTCTAATAATGGTTGGATTGGCCCTTTTTGGCTGCTTGAATATGCCTCCATTGCAAGAGCCACAGACCATACAGCATCATATGCCTGCAGAGCGAAAATCCCAGGCTCTTGGTTGTCTTCCTTGGGATACAAGGAATGAAACTTTTCTCTGAATCTGAGTCGAACTCCTGGAACCATGGTCCACTTTGAGAGAAGTAGCTCTTCACTCCTAGAATGCCTTGCATCGATGAGAGATGATTGCAGAATTCACAGAATGTATAAGACTTGTGGTGCTGTGTGTAATGATCCAAACACAGCCCTCTTCCATCATGCCCAATTCGTTAGCTGTTTGAAATAGACGCACTGGCATTGATAAAGAGGAATGAAGCACAAAGACTCTTGATTGCCTTCCTTTAAGCCGCTCAAGCTCATCTGATAAAGGAGAAGAGGAATTGACAGTAAATGGTGGAAGAGCCAGAAGGTAGCCAATTTCTGAACCCACTTGCTTGAGGGCATCAGCAAGACATGGAATGATATCAGTGGCAGCAGAGTCAGTGTCCTCGTATATCACAGTGATCCAACGCCATCGCCAGGATCCAACAATGGCAGCCACTGCATTCACTTGCCAGTACCTACTTGGTGAGGCTTGAACCAGGAATGGCCACCGATCTGTTGCCCATTTGGGAGTTGAATCAGCCAGTGAAAGAACAGGAATACGAGCATGGCCACCAACTTCTGCAACTAAAGGCACCTCCTCCCAAGTCTGAAGGCCTACAATGGCCTGCACTTGCTGCTTCTCTATGTGGTCCATGGCTGCAGTCCAGATCATTATGGTTAGAAACACCATTCATTATCTTTCTTTTCAGTTCATATCAATCCTACTTTGCTTTTTTCGGATCATAGTATGCTATGACTGTATGCCATCATTGATGATAGTTCTGCCAATTTACACGATGGCATTGAGCTCAACTTAGTGTTTTTTACTGATTTCATATTACCCAGAATTCTTATATATATCAATAGAGACTATCTGAAGGCTGTGGTTGTGGAAATTTTACCTGAAAGCCTCGCGCGAAGAGGATCGCCTTGAGAGTCTCTCAAACGCAAAACCAATCGTTGATTAGTCTTGTTGTAGAAATCATCAATGGCCAACTCCATTGCTACTTTCTCTTCTTTGCCCACACGGGAACCATAATCAACAATGACTCCTATACTGCCATTGCTGTGGCTGATGCCTCCATGATCAGCTGCTGCTTGTAAGAGCAACAGCATCCATGCCATGAAAGAGAAGAAAAATCGACTCATTTGAAGATAGCCCATCTCCTATATTTTCTTATGAAAGTTCATCTCTGGCCACCATTTAAGCTTTAAAATTCAACAGTCAATGAAAGTCAAAGCCCCATGACTTCGCAGGTTTTACAGGAATCTTTGAAGAGTCGAGGATGAACTTGCATGGTGAGGGAGAAAAACGCGTTGCCCACTTCAAAGTCCCACATTTTTTATTTTTTAAGCATCATAGTCGAGTCATAAGCATAGAAGTTGTTAAGATTTTATCCCTGTTTGGAAACTAATTTTGAAAACAATTTTTTTGTTTTGAAAAACTTTTTAAAATAAAATAATGTTTTGAGAATTTGGTTCGAATAGAATATATTGGAAGTGTTTCTGGTAACTTTTTGTATAGTTTTCCAAGAAGAAATTGAAAATTTGGAAATATTTTGACAACTTTTACATTTTCAAAGAGAATATTTTTTTTTTTTTTTTCATAATGTCTAAAAATAAAAGAGTTTTGAAAAAATGTTTTTCAAAAAGCTTTTAAAAAATAAAAATATATGAAAAAAAAAATACTCATTTGAATAAATAAATTTTAGATGACGTTGACTAAATAGAAAACGTTAAAATATTTAAATTTTTTATTCAACTAAAAATAATATTGATATCAATCAGTATAATTAAAATGAATTTATAAAATATTAATTTATCTTTTTGATATATTTGTAAAATTTAAGTACTGATCTATTCATATTTATAGATACTTATTCTAATTAATTTTGTTCTATTATTTTTAAATAGTGATTGCTCTATGTATGGATACCAAAAAAGTCTAAATCAACCAAATATATTAATTAATTTTTTTTTATAACCACCTTAACATACATAATGACTTACACCAATTCTATATTATTATTTTTTAAATGCATTATGAATCATTTGACCTTTTTAATTTTTTAATTTTTAGTGTGGCCAAAAGTCATTTGTTGATTTGATGAGTCTAATTTGGAAAGATTGCCTCTATCTTCCTAATGAATATAGTCTTTTCCTGTCATCAAATCAATCAAGAAGAAATTTTTTATTTTATTTCTTCTTATTAGGTCTATGTATGTATAAAATATATATGAATGGAATCCAAAGTTGACTCGATCAAATTGTCCTTGTTTGTAATAAGAAATCGGTGAATATAACTTTTGTTGGGTGACGTTTGTTTTTTCAACTTTTGACTTAAAGCAATTTGTTTTTAGATTTTAAGTTTTTTTTTTTTTATAACTTATAATAAACTTTTCATCAATAGAAAAAATAATATATTGTTTTCTTTTATTTTTTAATATTTAATAAAAATAAAATATTAAAAAAACAAACAATCTAATATTTAACATTATTAAGCATTAAAGTTTTATTTAGATTTAAATAAATAAAAAAAAGAAACATCACCTTACTTTCCATTGAAAATTCAAGGTTGTTTTTTCCTCAATAGAAGAGTCACATGTATTTCTAAAACGGATTGAGTAAATACAAGTTAGTTTTTTTATAAGGTAGAGTTGAATTGAAAGTTTTAATTAAGTTAAAATGTTTTAATTAATTTGGAAAGAATTTTAAATTTAGCATTTAAAAAGATGTTTTTTTTTTCAAATAATAAAAATAATTTGGAAATGAATTTTCAATTGAAGATTTAAAATTAAGAATTTTAAAAAGAAAAAAAATTCACATTTTATTTAATTTAACATATGAAATCTTTCCAAATTCTTTTAACACACTTAAGTTTTTAAATTGTTTTTAATAAAATATGATTTCTAAATTGATTCTAATTTCATTAATTTTTTTCTTACATATTTTCTACCTAAATGTGTTTTTTTGTGAAACACATTGAGAGAGACTCAACTTAACTTGTCATACTATTCTTACTCTCTAAAAAAAAATTCAAAGATTGGAAGACTTGCATCCCTTTAGCAAGATTAGGATATATTTATTGGAACAATTGGAGATTGTTGCATCGCCAACGTAGATCAAGTTGTAAGTTCTAAAGAATAAGTTTTTAAAATAAAGCAACCAGATAAATTTATGTGACTTGATTCATGGATTTAGGTTTAAAGTTTTACACCTCATGATTTTTTACCTTCACGGGGTTTTCCACGTAAAAATGGGAGGATTCAAAGAATTTGTTTAAGCATTTTTTAAAAGATTATAATAATGGAGGAATAAACCAAGGGATGGATGCAATTATGGATGTTATATGCTTTGGATACATACTTTGCAGGTAAGACCTATAAGATTTTGGGGATCCTCATGCGGATATTGTGTACTTCAGAGCAAAACATGCATGGCAACCCAAAATGTTAAGAACATATCTCTCACAATCGCCCATACATCTCTCCAGTCATCATCGAGTCTCTCTCCTATGCGACATTGTTGGACTCAATTTTTCTCTTTTGTTGATTCTATGTAGCACCTTAGCTCGGATGATGCCATACCAACGCCTCAAGGACTGGTAACTTGCTCCCATGAATGTCTATGGAATAAGACCAGGGATGACGCAGTCTTACAAGGGATCATGTCAAGATTTGGCAGTGGTTCGACGGCACAAGTTGCTAGCATACGAGGCAAGCACACAGACCCTTATAGCTCTAGTTAGTCCATGTGGGATTTAACAAAATCCCCTATGCCAATACATTGCTGCATCTCCTTACATTGTATCTTACAATCACCCTTCCATCTCTTAGTTCATGTTGGTTTTCACAATTACCCTATATGCAAACATATTCTTCTCTCTTCAAGGAATCTCATAATTCCCCTCTTATGCTGACTCTATGCTGACAGTACATATATCATCTCCACGTAAAATCTCACATATTTATATCCAAAGTTATAAAGGAAATTATAAAAACATCTCTGAAAAGAGTGTCTCATCTTAAAATTCACTGATCCAACTTTTAACCCAAACCCACCTGCAAACAGAACATCATTCATTCGCTTCAAAAGTCTGACACCCAACAAACAAATAAGTAAATCAAAATAATGGATTTTCGACTTTGGACAAGGTTATAATGGTATACTATAATACATCAATGCATAACTTCAGAGGACTGGCATCATATACATCAATGCATAACTCCAAAGGAGTGTGACATGTTAACTGAAAGTTAATACACAAGTGCATCCAGAGCATAACCCATGAATTAATGACAAAGTCTGTACAGTTATGACAGCCCAGGACAGTCACTGAAAGCCAACAAATAAATGGTTTAAACAGTGTGTTAGTCATATACCTGTATTTATATACGGTATGATACATAACGAAGTACCAACTTGGTTAAGATAAGATAGATTAGTCAGAAAACAAAGGGCTGCCTGCATAAGCTTTCAACCATCGCCACTCCTTTATACATCCTTCTATTTTGGGGTCATTGCTGGGGCTTTGCAGATGGGGCAGACATTCTTCACCAGCAGCCACTTCTTCAAGCAACCTGCATGGTACTCATGCCCACAATCAAGAAATCCAATCTTCTCTTGATTCCGATACTCCTCCTGCAAACAAATCCCAAGTTGCATATTTGTCAAATAGAAATATAAGCTTTCTTCTTGTGACCTAAAATAATGATATATCAATAGCTTCATGGCTTGGTTATTATTCAGCAATAAAGGGCACTGGGAAATACGGTGCAGCTGAAGAAGAATGAAAGAAGGGAATAGAGAAAGGAATAAAAAAACTACTCTGAATAAATTCAAGATTGTTTTCTAACAACTAATTTTATAATTTTATTGTATATATAAGGACTGAATAATTGTCTATAATAGTAAATGTTTATAGACCTAAGATCCCAATCCTAATCCAAAACAATCCTAATATTATTCCTAATAGGAAAAATAAACTTGAATTCTAAATAAAGTATAATTTAATAAACCTAATTAGAATAGGAAACTTAAATATATGGAAGCCTAATCTAATTCTAATTCCTAGTACTAAAAAAATTCTATTTTTATTACACTAAGGCAGTTTAGCCTTAGCATTATTTCTTGAGTGCTTCTGCATCAAAACTAGACTGACAAGAAAACTTTAGCCATTTCAAGGTTTCTCAGCTCTCAGCTCTTCCTCTCCAATCCACATACTTTCGTTACCTCGTTTCATGATATCAAAAACTAGCATCTCTTTAAGGATAGTATTTTTGCAGTCAACATCATCTATTTTTTGATTCACATCACTCATGTGATCTATTCTGTTGTTCAAATTTTTGAGCTGTCACAACCCTTTTGATGTAGCTGTTTTGTAGGTATTAGTGTCTTCCTCCTTAAGGGGCTGCATTGTCAACTTCTCACCATCCTTTCAGAATGAATATGTGTTTGGTTTTGTGAAATAGACCTCATCTTTGTCATACAACCATGGTCTTCCAAATAGAATTTGAGAAGCATCCATAGGCACAATATCACACCAAGCCTCATCATTAATAGCATTCCCCACAGGGAACTTCACTGTAACTGGCACCTTGTTCCCTTTCAAAATCATGCAATTTTGTAAGGGGTAGGATGCTTTTCAATGGACAACTTCAACTTTTCAACACTCTTTTTTGAAACAATATTATCCCTGTTACCACTATCAAGAATAACACTGTACACCTTACAACCGTATAATACATGTTTGCTGATAATATTATATTGGCTTCAATCTTTTTATTCAACTTTTGGTGTTGTCATCCACAAGTAAAACAACTGGTTTTTGACATGCTGCCTGGGTTTTAATGGAACAAGGCTATTTTCATTTCAAACTTCAGTATTTTTTAACGTTTTACACCCTTATCAACACAGATGCTACTATATCACCAATTCAACTATTTATGGTAGACTCCATCATTCTTTCCTGCTAGTTTTTTTTTTTTTTTCTTTCCCAGTTTGATCACTCCAAAAACTTTGAACAGCAGTCTCCTATGTGACACACCATCAAAGCACCCAGAAATAGGTTTTCTTGCACCATACCTTCTTTTTGGCCATTAAGGCATATTGTCAAGCATCTTCCAAGTTGAACAAACCATCCACTCCCATCTCATCTCTAATTGATGAATTCAAGCCCATAAGGTTATGAGATATAATTTGTTCATTATTCTCATTGAAACCAGCCTGAGTAGAGAGATTTATCAAACTCAGAAGCATACACCCACCCAACTGAGGCACCTCTTTGTTCCAATGAGTGGAACTGCACATAAACTCCATCACATAATCAGCCAGTAAGAATTGTTTCTGCATTTTAGCTTTCATGTATTCTCATCACATGTGCTAACTTTTAGTTTCCCTTGTCGACTATGTGGCCCTTCAACTCTCTTCCGCCATTGAAGAACAATACCCTTCAACTTTAAGCTTTACAAACAACATTTTTCTTTCTTCAACCAAAGGTTTCTCCAAACTTGATTCCTAATTCAAATAATTTTCGGCATGCATCTTCCCAAAAAAATCAGCAACTTCAATTCTGATTCCTCCATTCAAATCAAGTGTATGAACCAACTTATCTTCCAACTCATTTTGTTTGATGTTCTATTTGTCTAGAATCATAAAAGGGGTTTTCTTCTACCTCAAAAGATTCTTCCTCATGACTACCTCCTGCTATGTCCAAGGCAGTACAGTGCCTTCCAGACTCTTCATATGGGCTTCCATCAATTCACATCGCTGAAGCATTTGAACAGCTTGTGACAAATCCTCAATCATTCACCTCATCTACACCATCTCTGATGGTTGATCTTGGTTCCCTCTTTCACCATGACCCCTTACCAAGTCCAACCATGGTATAAAAGTATAGATCTAGGTATTTTTGGGCTGACACCAATTTGACACACCAGAAAAAGAATGGGGAAAAGGGAATTAAGAAAGGAATAAAAAAAACAACTCTTGAATAAATTAGAGAGAGAGAGAGAGAGTTTTCTAACAAATAATTTTATCGAACAAATAGTGAATGAAAAATTCTCTGTTCCCAAATATAATAGGAAATCAATCCTAATCTTGACTGAATCATTCCTAATAGGAAACATAAACTACAAGCCTAGATAAAATAGAATCCACTAAAATTCTAATCAGAACATAAATAAAGCCTTATCAAATAGTGAACTTAACTTGAATATAAGGACACCTACTCTATATTCTAATTCCTAATGCTAAGATACTCCTATTTTATTATACTAATGAGGTCTAGCCCTAGCCCCTAGCAAAGCTCTTGCCATGTTAAAGAAGAAAAAAGCATACATACCACTACAACAATATTTAGAGAAAATAGCAAGTTTGGCAAACTAACTGAAAATTATTCTAGAAAGTTGGAATTCATTAAATTATATATGATAAAAATTGGAATGAAAACTGAAAAGGTCAAATTATAACAAGCTTTTCAACTGCTTGAGTAATTTTTTTTTGATAGGTAAAGTGTCACCTAAAAAAAACAACAAAAACACAAGCACTCACTGGCCCTCAACAAGAACCCAGCCATTCCACAAAGTTAATTTTCAACTGCTTGAGTAATATGACAATACCTGGCATATAATGCAAGAATCATTTTCCAGATCCATACTTGCTGCCTCTTCCAGATTGAGACAAGTTGAAGATATATAAGTTCTAGTTTTTAGACAATTTGTAATGGATTCCTCTGACAATCCAGTGCTTACGTGACCAATCCGTTCCCCCAATGCAAGAAGCTCCTGCAATACATTCATATATAGGTTGCCCATATCCAACAATCAAACCTTCTTTACAAAGATTAAGTAATCAAGCTTCCTGTGGGTACCTCATAAGACATATCTTCTATGTCTAATCGCATATCTCTGTGATGGTCAATGAGATCCCCTACTTCATAAAATGCTGAAAGATCTAGTATGGCAACTTCCTACATACATCAACATATGGCACATGTTAATGCATATTACAGAAGAATCCAAGCAGTTGATGACTGCTAATATACCATATACTGCATTTCAAATAAAACAAAATCACAGACAGAGAGAGAGGAAATGGAAAATTGCAGAAATGGTGAGAAAATATTACTTCTGCTGGGAGCATTCTCAAGTAAGGAAGATTATGATGTCTCGATGTTGCCTCAGGTGCAACACCCCCTCGATTAGATCGGTATATCCTAATCCCAGTTGGTGGAACAGGTCCTGGATGCCTGGGCCCTGCCTCTACACCAACCTGAGGAGGCACAGGACCACGTGAACTAATTGTGGGAAGTCTATACGAAGATGCCACCACTTGAGGGTGGAAATGGCTTCTTGCTCCTTGCATAGGTGGTGGTGGTGGTGGTGGATAATGAAGAGTATGGGGCCGGTGAAGGACAGGAGGTTGAAGGTAATTTGTGGAACTTCTGCCACTAGATGTATCATGATATCCCTGTATACCCACATTCCCAGCCTCTCTAGAACCTCCACTGATATTGCTCCCTGGAAAGTAAATGGGAGAAACATCATTAGATCAGAATGTAATAAGTGTATATATATATATGTATTTTTTTTTTGTTAAGTGAGCGCAAATATAGTAAGGGGCAGAAAGCCACAAATATAATAAGTGTATATATTTTATAGCTACTATTAGAACAAAACAAGTATAACTGGTTTTTCCTTAGGCTCTGTTTGTCACAATGCAAAAAATCTCCTTAACAAATAAAGTAAGCTGATCTCAAACAGCAACAACCACCTATACACATAGTTGTCAAAAACTGACTTTCCTTAGGCTTTGTTGTTGTTGTTTATTTATTTATTTATTTATTTATTTATTTTATAGCCTCTTTTTGTCACAATGCAAACAAGCTCCTTGAAAATAAACAAAGTAAGCTGGTCTCAAACAGCAAGAACCACTTCTAAGTTGTCAAAAATTTACAACAAGTATGTTAATGAATTAATGATACAAAATGCAATCTGACAAAAACATTGAAAAAAATAAAAAAAGACAATAAAGGGAGTGATGAGGATGAATCTCCAAGATATCTCAAATCAGCATTAGTTGCAATTAAAGTAGGATTAGTATTAGTTGGAATTAAATTGGGATTAGTATTTATTGGAGTCAAATTAGTATTGGCTAATTAAGTTATAGGAGAATTAGAATTAGAGTCATAATAGGTTTTTAGAATCCTAGTAAACTTGCATTTCCTAAAGAAGCCTTCTTGCATACTTTGCAATTTTCAATGGTGAGATTCCTAGAAGAGCTTAGTGAGAGTCTAAGGTTCTATCCCTTCTTCTCCTTATCTTCTTTTTGTCTATTTTATTTTATTTTGCTGCCATAAATTTTATCTCTTGTTCCTCTCCTTAAACCCTAAAAGATAAAAACCCTAACCCACCAATTTGATTGTAGGCAGCCATCCTTGAGTTGTCCTACATCAGGAAAGGAGGGAGAGATATCACACACATGGGGAGGAGGCGAGGACAGACATATCTGACACATACATGACATGATTCAGAAAATCCCTGTTGGAAATATTTCTACAGCCAGCCGGTTGACCATAAAGTCAATGTGTAGAAATAAAACTTGATTTTGTCATTAAATGGCTTCCATTCAAAAACCTAAAATGAGAAACAAATATATGGGATGACAATATACCATGCAAATAAGGTAAAGCAGGTCCATGATTCCAGGCCAAAGTTCCCCCATCACTACCGTTATTGCCTGATTGTTGGTCGACCCAGGGATTGCCAGAAGGCTGAAAAGGATGGCCAATATAGTTTCCTTGAACCAAATGGTTATGATTATGTGCCAGAACAGAATCCAGTCCAACAGCACCTGATCTGTTCCTCACACTTCTGTGAGATCCTACTTCCATGATTGAAGGAGCATTATTCCCTCTGTACTGTGGCTGGGCAAAAGATGCAGAATCCATCATGGAAACCCCGGATTCAAGATGCCTTGTATTGAAAGGAGGAACTGAAGAACTAGAGCTCGCTAAGCCATTAATATACTGAAAATTCCCCAGGATGCCTTCAGCATTCTTTCGTTTGCATGCACCTCTAACACCATCCATAAAGTGATTTTCCCTCCCATACTCATCTGTAGAAACTCCAATGACTCCATGATTGCTGGAAGATGGCAACTGATCAGATGGTCCGTGATTTATAGAAACAGGGAACCCTCGGTTTCCAGATGAAGGGGTCAAGTAAGGATTATAAATGTTGGATCCAGGAGCAACACCCATATCAAGACTTGGGACTGGATGATGATGCTGAACACCATTGTACTGCCCAATCCCATAGAACATAGCAGAGCCATCATAATGCTCAGGTAAATGACGTACATCAAAATTACTTGAATTCCCTGGAGCTGATAACATGCTGTGCATATTAGGCTGTGGAAAATTTGTTACACTGATAACATGATGTCCTTGGTTCCGTTCATCCATTTGCAAATCAATCATCTGACCAGTGCACATCATATTTCTTTGCCCCATGTTGTTGAATAATTCAATACTGTGAGTCGTCCCTGCTTGAAGTCAAAATATTTGTAGAGATGCAGTCAGAAATATCATCAGGGAATAATAACCCAAAACATAAGCAGACATCTAAATATCATGAGAAAATCTAAATTGGCGACCTTTCATCAACCCAGTCATTTATGTGTCCTTAATTCAAGTAGGAGGTGGTAGAATATGATAGACAATGAATAACTAAAGAAAGAGAAGTCATCAAATAAATTTCCATCTATGTTCAACTTACAGCTCAAAATCGGGACATGGCATTCAACCTCCTTGCATATTCTCAAAGAGTTCAAAAATGGGAGATCATGTACATAAACAACCCAAATATCCCTCTTCTCTTAATTTAGAATATTCTATATTAGCTTCTTAATGAAGCATATCAAATCCTATAGTTTTGTTGATTATGAGAAGAGTGAACAATTCCTTTGTTCTCTGATTCCAATTTCCATGAAAAGAATGCTCTTCCCAAGTGAAATACAAAAGTTTGGGACTACCTCAAAACACTAAAGAATGACTCATGTCTAGTACTTGCCCCTAACTTGCTTGAAATGATCCAAATAATAAATGAAAGTTTAGTCCTTGTCCCCATATGAAATTCTCCACAGGAGTACAATCTACTAAACTAATCTACACAGTTGTTCATAAACAGGCACTTATACCCAATAAATGGATTATTTGACATACTCCAAATTCCAAAGAACCCTTCTAAGAAGAATTGTTGAAAAAAAAACAACTGTAGTGGTTTGTACAAGGGAGGGGAAAAGGGCAAAAGGGCACTCTGGCTAAACTCATTGATTCTCTTCCTATTTGTTTGATTCTACTTTACCCAACACATCACAACTACCACAAAACTTTGTGTTATCACAGGCGTTATTCATAATAATCTAGCAACAACATTTATATTCTGCACCTGAATTTGTCCAAAACAGTATATCACAGAAGCTCTACTTCTTTGCTGCATTCTAAATTCAATACATTTGCCTGTATTACTGGATAACAGCACAATTACCTAGAAGTTCAACAAAATTTCCAAGGAGAAAAAGCAATGAACTGAGATGGCACAATACACCATCAGCAGTCAAGGTTAAGCAAGACAGAAACAAAAAGGGAGGCATAATATAAGAGACCATGTATCAGAACAAAGGCAATGCAAAAGTTTGCAACATTCAAGGTGAAACAACAAGAAGAAGAAAAAGAAAGAAAACCACATATGTGTTCAAGATGTAAATTTCAAAACCCATATAGCATAGTCATTTTGAAGCAAAAAAGCAACTGATAAAGCAAGTTTCTCATTGTAATATATTCATCAAAACTCAGTATAAATAAATTTTAACAAGAAAGCAATTTCATTCCACTTGGAATACAGTGTGGAAACCACATGAACCAATTTAAACATTGAAAGGATAAATAAAAAGAAAATAATATATCTGTTATATGGCTAAGAAATGATCCAGAAGTAAAAATGCTTATTGGGTTTTATCACTGCAATAGCAGTTCAACGAAATCCAAGTAGACCTAAGTTTTAAAAAGGACCAATCTTGCAAGAACAATAAAAACGGAATATGCAAGCAACAAACCTAAATGATCGCCAATGAAATTTCCCACTCTGAGAAACAGCAAAAAAATAACAAACTTCACAATAAATCAGAATTTAAACTCAAACCAAAAACACAATTTCTAAAATAAATTCAAGCATTTACATTCCGCTTGCTTGTTGACAAAAGGCAACAAAATAAAAGAATTCAAAATTTTAACATTAGACCTTAGACGACTTTTAATTAGGGACCGGAAAATTCAAAAACCAGAACATGAAATTGAACAGATTTTAGATTTTCAAATTTTTTAGAAAATACCCAAAAAAATATAACCTAAAATTCAATTTTTTATTCTCTGATTCCTTTCCTTTTTAACAATTTTCTCGGCAACCAAAAAAATAAAAGTTACATATCATGATCGGTGACTTTTCCCTAAAAAAACACACAAATTGTCACCAGAGACCAAATTTACAGAAAAAAAAAAAAAGAATCCAAAAGAAAAAGATTGAAATTCGGTACCTTTTTTACCTCAACAAACATAGAGCTTCACCGATTAAGTCTCCGGAAACCAAAACCCAAATGTATACCGAAAATCCCTGCAAACATACCAAAGAAACCCTTACTTCCTTCGAAACCAACAAAAATCCAAGGGTTACCACAATCGGTCAAACAAACCCTAGAATTAAAAAGATACCCATTTCAATTCCGACCCCCAACGGCTAAAACCACAAGGAATTCAACAAACTGAACCGGGAAAAAACAAAAAGACACAGATTCCTTTTAAAAAAAGTTGGGGAAAATTGAAATTAAAATGGGGCTTGAACGCAAAATTGCAATTGCGAGAAGATAATTAATAAGAAAGCATACGAATCGGAGGATGCAAGGGCGCAGGAGATCGAGAGATCTATGAGAGAAAGAGAAGAACGATAGAGAGAGAGATTCGTACTCACAGAGAAGCCAATTGCGTATTTCGTAATTTAGGTATACATATTTATATGCAAAAAGTATTTACCAAATCAGAAACGGGGGAGAATAACGTCAAGACGCACTATCAAAAATATATATATTTTTAATTTTAATTATTTATAAACACTTTAAACATAAAATAATTTTAATAAATAAGTAATATAAAATAATAATATAAAACTAAATATACAATAAATAAATTTAAAGGTTTAAAATATAATATTTTATATATTTATATTAAAAATATTTATTTATTTGATAAATTTTATTTATATATATATATATATATATAAATTAAATTAAGATATATTATCATATTATTTTATTTTTTATTTTTTTTACTTTTTTACATTTTCATATAAAAATCAAAATTAATGATATGATTTTCACATTTTTTTTTTTAAGTGTTACTTATTTTATTTTATAAAGAAGTGGTTCCTTCTTTTTCAAGAGTTGTGTTTATCCATATTTAAGTTTTGATACTCAAAATTTTTAATTTTTAATAAAATTAATATAAATGATTAAGTATAATTTTTATGAAATATATTTTATTCTTATTTTATATAAATTAAAATTAAAATTTTTAACAATTAAAATATTATAACCACAACCAAGTTGTTTTTATCTTTCGTAATTTAAAATATTAAATATTTTAACAAAAAAAAAATTAAAACCACGATTAAGTTAGATCCATAAAAAGATAAAACCATATTTATAATTTTCACATGAAAGTTAAACAAATTAAAAAAATATAAACAATAAAATATATGACAATGTAATAAGATTTATAAAATAAATTAATATTTTTTTTAACAAAAAAAAAATCTTATATCATAAATTTCTAAATTTATTCACCATATATTTATGTTTATATTAAATTTATTCATATTATATATTTTTATTTTATATTTAAAATATTCATAAATAATTAAAATCAATAAATATGAAAAGATAAAATATTTAAAAAAAATGGTATTATATCAATTGTTTATAGGTAAATTTTCTTTTTCATAGGTAAATTTTTGCCACCTTGAGACTTAAACCTAAAACCTCCTACACTACAAAACTTTCTCCATCCCTTTTATCACTTGAGTTGGCCCTCAAGGGCATCATATCGTCAATTGTTTATTGATAACAAATGTATTATTAAAAGCATTTTTATATCAATGGATGTGCATTGTGCCATGGTTACCAGATTATTTGAATAGTCAATTTTTAGAAAATAAATTTATATTTCTATGATGATGTATTATAACATATAGTATATCTCATCAATAACACCATGGTTTGGATCATCTAGGAATGATCTTAAAGATGTCGATACTCATCTAAAATATTTACGACACCATGAATTTGATCATCTATAAGCATACTAAGATGCAAACAAGACTATTAAGAACAATCGATAAGTTTGATATCGAAGTAATGCAATGAAATGGGTAATATCCATGATATTGAAGGAAATATCTTAGGTGGTGTTTGTTTTTTTATTTAATTTTAAATGGAACTTTAATGCTTAATAGTGTTAAATATTAGGTTGTTTGTTTTTGTAGTATTTTATTTCTATTAAGTATTAAAAAGTAAAAAAAAAAAAATCAATATGTTATTTTTTCTATTTAGAAAAAGTTACATATTTTGGCTTTTTCTATTTAGTAAAAAGTTTATAATAAGTCATGAAAAAGTAGAAAAACAAACAATCTAAATTTTAAAACTAAATTGTTTTCAGCAAAAAGTCAAAAAACAAACACCACCTTAGTTAATAAATGGTGGTAAATGTTTAAGAAAAAAAATCGTACCAATGTAGAAATATAAAATATCTTCTAAAATGTTCATGACACCATAGATTATGGTATTCATGAATCTTCTAAGCTGCCAACGAGACTATTACCATAAGATCGATAAGGTGAATACAAAATTGAGGCATATAGAGAAGGTAGTATTTCTGACACCAAAGGTAATACCTTATTTGCTAAAAGACAGTAATTGAATGGAAAAATGACATACTTATCTAAACCACTAATAACTTTCCTTACATACTTATCATTTTGTTAATATAAAATTTTGTTAGTTTTATATTAAATTATTTTTTAAATCATTGATTATAACAAAAATATTAAATTAGGTAAAAACTTGTTTCCAAATGAGACCTTATTAAGTTTAAAAAGACCGTTTTTTATTTTTTAAAAACCAATTCAAATTATGTAATGACTTATTCTTAATTGTGTGACTTTAAAACACAGGGTTAAAAGGTGTTAAGAACTTTTCCCCCTATCCAATATGAGATGTCACAAACACCTCCTAACACAACTCTTTATTATGTCTCATGGGAGCTCAAACAAATAAGCACCCCTTATGGGGCCAAACAAACCTCCCACTCGGGTCAGGGATTAGCTCTGATACCATTTGTAATCCGACCGTATAGATATTATTCACGGCTTTAAAATGTATTTACATGGTTAAGAAGAATATATGCTTATACAGCGTTATGAACTTTCCTATGTAAGATGTCATAAATTAGGTTTAAAACTTTATTTTAATTATGAAAAAAGTAAAAATAAAATAAAATAAAAATGAACTAATATAATTAAAAAAAAAAACAACTAAATAACACTTATTCAACTTTTCACCCAACTTTTGTATAAAATAGTAAGAAAACAAAACATATATACATTTTTTAGATTTTAATTGCATTTTTTTTTTCTTTTCTTTTTTTCAAAATTTTCTAATAAACCAAACAAGGGAGTTTGGGACTTTTTTCTTTTTGCATTTTATTGCTGTCTTTTCTTTCCTCCATTTTACTGGAAGTTGGGCAACAAAACCAAACATTGAAGCATCTGGCCTTGAAAGTTCTTTGACTTTTGTTGTTTCGCATGGGAAGCTGAATTTCAGTCATTTGCATGCGGGCTTTCCTCCGCACTTCCCCAGCCACCAAACAGGTTTGACACTGTTCATACATTCAATAGCCGTCTTGACCATTTTTTTTTTGTTCTACCACGTGTTTAATGTGTTGGAACTTTCTTGACTATTAGAACACAAGCACATGCAAATTATTGTGGAATTTGAATTTGATAAGAAATTTGTTTTGATTTCATATTATTATTATTATTATTATTATTATTATTTCTAATAATAAAAATAAATAAATAATATGAAATAAAATCACATGTTGAATGTACTTGCCTTTCTTGACTTTTTGTCTTGAATTTCCATTAGGTTAAGGATGGAGAGTTGCATGCCTTATTTGCTTTAAACAAGTTCTATTTAAAATTAAAATGATATGATAGGATTAATCATTTAATAATTGAAATTAATTTTAAAACATCTCATGCATGAAAACTTAAAATGAAATAAGAAACGAGTGTTCAAAAAATATTTTATAATTTAATTTGAATTCAAATTAATAGACTCATTTGTATAAAGGTAATTACGAAATTTCATATGAACTAAGAAGAGATGTGAGGATGATTGTGAGGGAGACTTTACAATCGCGAATTAAAAATATTTTATTGAACATCGTAAATGCATTTTTAAATTACAAAGACTTTAGACTCAAAATAAACAATATATATAAGAATGAGATTTCACATTTCCGAGTGAGATATTTATTATTTAATTTTACAAATGTATTTTTAAATTATATGGACTTTAGACTCAAAGTAAATAATATTTATAAAAGAGAGTGTTACGACACAATAATGTCGCTCTTAAACTTAGGGATGAGTCACTCAAATGATAACTCTTTAAACATGTCTGCAATGTGTGATGTCGAATGTTATTAAAAGTTTTATTTATTCTTATTGAACACCAATTGATTTTCAAATGAGATGATTAAAACTCGATTCAAAAATTGATATCAAAATCAGGATCTTGAATTTGAGTCACGGGAGCATCATGTTGGAGAATATCGCTCTTAAGCGCTGACCTAGGGATGGGTTACTAATTGATAATTTGGAGGTTTGATCCCTATAGGTAAGGGGGTACGAAGGAAGTTATCAAAAAACATTTTCAAACACAAAAATTCAAATTTTGGCTACTTGAGCGTGGCATTCTTCCCTTTTTTTTTTTTTTGTTTACTTCTTCCCTTCAAACTTGACAAAGATGACCTTTGAAAGAGGCAAAGCAAAAAGAAAGAAAAGGACTTTTGGAGAGGGGGAGAAGGCTAAAGATGAAGGCATCTTGTAATTTGCTTGAACAGTGGGTTCAACCCAAATTCTCTTCCAACCTTGGAGAATGTGCTGGCTTGTCTATTTTGGAGGCTACCTGCACCATCACCCACACCTTCCTCTCCTAAATTGCTTTTTAAAATTTTCCCAAGATTCTCTCTTTCTTTTATTTTTATATTTAATATTTTTTATTAATCATACAGCAAAGTAGGGTTATCAATCATGAAGTGAGGTGATCGTGGGTTTTCTTTTATAATTATTTAAGGTATCATTAGGTGGCCAAAAGCCCAAGTCACAACCTCCCCCTCTTAATGGCATTTTGTGCAAACCCCACCAAGGGGAGATTCCAAATAGAGTGAATGATGTATGGCAAAAAGGTTTTGAGTATGAATCAATTTTGTATATTTAATTTAAGGAATATTTTATTAAAAAGGGGTAAAATAATTTTAAATAAAAAATAATTGTAATTTAAAATTTTGAAATATGATTCTTTTTAGGTTGTCATATTCTTTATCAAGTTTTTATATTCATTTCAAGTCAAATATTTTTTAACTTAAAAAAAAAAGATTAATTGATCAAAAATGATGAAAATATCCCAAATTTATAAAACTAACCTTCCCTATTTTTGAACTTGAAAAGTAACCCATTTTTGACATAAATACCTTTCAATATTTTCATTATTTACATATGTATTTTAAAATAAATATTACTTTTGCAATAAAAAGATAAGAACATTTTTGTTAAAAATTGGTATTTTTTAGGTTGAAAAAATGTGAAGGGTTAATTTTCCAAAGTGGAAAATATTTCATCCCTTTTAATATTCATTTCAAGTCAAATATTTTTTAACTTAAAAAAAAAAGATTAATTGATCAAAAATGATGAAAATATCCCAAATTTATAAAACTAACCTTCCCTATTTTTGAACTTGAAAAGTAACCCATTTTTGACATAAATACCTTTCAATATTTTCATTATTTACATATGTATTTTAAAATAAATATTACTTTTGCAATAAAAAGATAAGAACATTTTTGTTAAAAATTGGTATTTTTTAGGTTGAAAAAATGTGAAGGGTTAATTTTCCAAAGTGGAAAATATTTCATCCCTTTTAATAGGTAATCCCAAAAAAAAATTATGTATTTACTATAAATTTATCTTCCACTTTCCTCTTTCTATTATATTCTAAATTTATCCTCCACTCAACTTTTTCTTATAAATCCTTTTATTTTTATTTTTTAGTTCCTCTACTACTACCTCTAAAACTTCTCTTTTGTGATTCTTAAATCTAAATTTTCTCTATGTAATGACCATAATTTAATTACAAGTTAATTTAAGTTTATTTATTTATTTGATGAAAATTAATGATTTGATTAGTGAATTGATTTAGTTGGTAAATTAAAGAAATTGATTAGTTTGTTAATAAGTTTATTAAGCTAATTAAAAGATAATTAAGAAATAAGTTAAGATATTTAAAATAAATTGAGATGTGAAGCTATAAACGTTCTACTTATATATGACATTCGAATACAAGAAATTCTAATTAAGATTTGTTGCTTATGATTAAAATATGCCTTGCTATTTTTGTTGAAACTAACTTATTGATGCAACATGAGCATCACGTAAAGTGTCGAAAGCTCTAATACAACTTGTGAAAAACACATCATGATAGGTGGCTTGAAGGAAAGGTAAAAACCAATAGTGGAAGGTAAAATACCATAAGGTGAAAAACCTAAAACATTCCTAGGAAGATCCATGCGTGGATTAACGAGTGGCATCGACATATGTCCCTGGATAAGAGCCTTGGAATACTTTTTAGTCAATATATGATTGTTGCAAGCTGTGAAAAGAGTTTGTTTAAGAAATATATATGATGTGATATATATCATTGAATTTGATAAAAATGTTTAAATATTTTTGGTCTTGAGGTGTTTGAATAAAAATAATGTAATCTTTCATAGTTTATATAAAAATAAAATAATTTAAAGATACCTAAATTTTTTACTAACTTTAATTATATTTGTTAGGATTTTATTGTATCAACCTCAAGTAATCACCCAACAGATAAGGGGTGAATAGGATGATGGTTACTATTTACAAAGTTAAACTAAATGAATTCAAATGACAAATATATGCAATTGTGTAGTAAATACAATGAAACACCATTATATATAAAATGTAGTAAGAAAGATAAAATATAAACTCAAGATTTTTATAATGGTTCAGCACAATCCGACCTATATTCACTCTCTTCAAACTTGTAATCGAATAAGGGTTTCATTGTCACCAAGACTTTAAAGTCAAAGTCTTCAACATTCTTGCACTTGGATTAACAGGTTCCAACGAACCTTCATAATCTTCAAGAGAAAAATCACTCTCGAATAACATATCAAATGACATCCCACATTTGAGAATCCTCAAATGATACATTGCACTTAGATTTCTTCCCTCAAGTGATATCCTATACTTGAACTCACCTCATAAAATTTACAAAAAAGATAGAAATATAATATTATAAAATCTTAATATAAATTTGAACCTAAATGATACAAAGAAAAACTATGATAGAAGTGCATCAATTTAATAT
Source organism: Vitis riparia (assembly GCF_004353265.1). NCBI lineage: Eukaryota > Viridiplantae > Streptophyta > Magnoliopsida > Vitales > Vitaceae > Vitis > Vitis riparia. The sequence goes on from NC_048449.1 coordinate 2,443,818, forward strand.
ATAAGTATTAAATCAAAGTACACTCAAAATTCTATCCCAAGACTCAAATAAAATTCAAGAACGATTTAAAACTATTTCCCTTTCAATACAAGAAGCTTGGAGCCCAAATTAGCAGTTAGACACAGTTTGTGATCAACAGGTTGACCAATCGATCAAACCAGCTACTAGTTGTTGTGCATTAATTAACAAGTGACCGTTGGGGTTAAAACCTTCAACCAATTCAATTAGTCCTCGATTGATTGAAGCTCTGCCTCAATCGACTAAACATATGCTATTGAAAATGAGAATGTGCAAAGTGCACCTCGATTGTTTAAGTTTTACCGACTCAATCGATTTTTTACATGCTCAATCAATTGCATTATAAAGTACTTAAACAACCCGGTTTCAGTGTGGAACTTCCAAATTTAGAAACCTAAATAATAATAAATAGTAAATAAAGAAAAAGAAAAGAAAAGAAAAGGAAAACCTTTTACACAAAATTACATTTCATGCCACTGATTGGGCCAGAGCAGCAAATGGGGGAAGCCCAACCTTGAGCCCATAGCCCATGGTCCACGAAACCTTTTATCTTTCTCCTCTGAGCAAATCCAGTGTGCAAAAGATGGGAACTCAACAGAGAAACCCTAAACCTAATAGCCATTATCAGCTTAATCCCAACTGGACTCAGCTCCAACAAGTACAACTCTTCCTCTCTCTACTTTCTTCTCTAAATAATATCTATCTTTATTGACTTTGATGTTGTGCAGAAGCTGAAACTCCATGGCTCAAGGCCTTCACAAAAATCCTCAAACGGTGCAGAGCCCCAAACCCCGAAAACCATTTTAGGTAATGTACTTTTTCTTCAGTTTCGCCTTTTTTTTTTTTCCTCTAATTTTCTCTGCAATTTTTTTTTTCCAGGTAAGCGCAAAGAGAGACCCGATGCAGAGCCTGATGCTTCTCAGCGCAACATTCTTATTCCAACCAATACTGATTCGAGGTGATTCTTTAAAACCTTTTTGATGCTTTTTTCCCAGAGAAAATTTGTTTTTTCTTTTCTTTTTATTCATTCCCTAGAGAAAGTTAATTTTCTGCTGGAATTTACTTGGACCTCATTCGTTGTTTGATTGCACGGAAGATGTTAGTTCTCTAGTCTGTTGCAGATTAAATGCTCAAATTCAAATTTGAACTTGTCTGGAAAATGTAGAAATTTCTGCTTAGTTTGGACAATCCGATTTTATTTTTATTTTTTTCATTTGTAATAGCTGAGTCAAATTTCAACAAAATCTGTGTATAATTCGGCCAAATTTTTGTTCGAATTAATGAAAAATATTAGAATAACATTTTTCCCAAAATTTTAAATCTGAAGTTTCCTGAATTTGATTGAGCAGTTAAAGCTGATTTTTTTGTCCTAATTTGTCCCAATCTGAATCAATATTTTACTGTCTTCTTGTGAATATTTTGAGAGTTTATAACCATGTTGACAAGAAATAGTAGGAAAAGAAAAGAACACTTGGAATCTGACAGCATGCAGTCCATCCAACAACAACTACAATTACGAGATTTTATTTTTTGTCCTGTGTTTTCCCTTGAATAGAATGGAGCACAGTTTAACTTTCCAAAATTCAACCTGTTAAACAAATAAATATTTTCTTCTGTTATTCCTCTTTTAAGGTTTTGGATAGCATAACCCTGAAGATAAACTATAGTTACTAGAGTAGGTAAGATGATGTACCAGGTATTTTATGCAGCCATGGGATTGAAACTTATCCAATAAATATGGCATACTGATTTTTGCATGTTGTTAGTCATGTTACCTAACTAAATAGTGCTCACACATTAAATGTTTATTTATTTATTATTTATTTTGATGGATAATAAAAGCATATTAAAAGCACCTAAAGGGGATAGGGGAAGTGCACAAGGAACAGAAAAAAAAATGTAAAAGATAGAAAAAATGAGGGACAAAACAGAAGCCCTTAAATAATGCCCTAGGCTAACAACTTATCAATGAAATCAAGAAAATGACAAGTTTCCTTCCAATAAATTATCCCTCGACTAAAAGAACCTATGTTGTTTGGACCGGGGTGCTAGTGTCAGGTGCTGGTACATATCTAGGAGTCAATTTTTTTTTACTTTTCAAAATTTAGAATATGGGGACTTGCTTAGAAAGGATCTCAGTAAGGGGTATGGACACTTGGATACGACATAATAAAATGAAAAACAAGTAAGATATCTTTGTAAGAACATCCCTTTTTTTTTATTCCTTTTATCTTATTTTTTTCATTCTTGTCCCTAAATATTCTTAAGCTTTCACTTTTTTTTTTTCATTGTAAATATATACTAGGGAAATTGGAAAAAAAAATCAATCAAAATCATACAACCATAGCTAAAGCAAAGTAGGATTATCCAACAACGATATCGCACCTACACCTGTATCGTGTCATGTTGTGTTGACATGGGTAATGCTTAGTGAATTTGGATTGTCTGACTATCACAGAAAGGAACATGCAAAGGTGTTTTGATCTAACCAACTACTCCCTTAAATGTGTCACTTAATATTGTTTCGGAAGGCACCTGATTGCTTGTCTAGTGATTTAGCTCTTCTTTCCTTTTAAAGGTCTAGGGGACATCAGTACATTTCTTTTGGTGATCATGTTGCACATCTGTTGACTCCATCTATGTCGGGAAAGATCTATTTGTGCTGATATGATTCAAGGGAATTGCTGTCAAATACTTACCAATAGTTTCTTGAAGCTGCTTTAATGGTTTTCAATTTTATTATTGTTTGACTTGTATGTCAAGGCCTTTAAAAATCTTGACTATTGTGTTGCATGAATTTACATCCATTTTAATAAGCATAAAACATCTAAATATATGAATGGCTTAATTGAAAACACAATTTTAAAAGGTCCATGTCACACTTTTAAAGGGTGACTGAAACAGATTATATTCATATTCAATGTATTTTCATTTATGGCTTTTATTGATTGGACCAAAGCATATTTCCCAGGTTAGTAAAGTAATTCATACAGGTCTTTACTTTTGACTGTCAGCAAAAAAAAGATCGTTTATTTTTGTTCTTTTCTGAAGTAATTTTATGTTAAAATCAGATGTCAAACAACAGTAATTGTAATTCTTATTGTATTTATTGTGAATGGGTTTTTTTTTTTATTGTTCTATTCAAATGGCAAGTGCTCCATTTTTTATACTACTCTAAAAAGTTAAATTATCTTGTTAATATAGTTTGTTTTCAATTTTTTGTTTTCTATCTTGCTGAGTGTTATGGTGCTTAACTGATTTTCCAGTCTGACGGATGCAGTAGCTATAGATTGCGAAATGGTTGGTGTTGGTTCTGAAGGAAATAAAAGTGCTCTTGGCCGAGTGACATTGGTATTAGTTCCTCCTGTCTTATGTTTCTTTGTCTTTCTCATTGGGTGCATAGCATGCGTCTGTAATTTGGTATCATGACCTGAAGATCTCATGTATGCTTGAAAAGGTTCTGTGCTAACTCACAGAGAAGGATAACCTTAATTGTTTATTTTGCCCCAGATTTTTGTTTGTCACAATAAGGAGCCATTGCTTGATGCAATGGTGACTTCAAAGGCTGTCAAGTGCGGAAGCACAGGCTTAAGTCTACGTGCAGCCACTTCATGCAAAATTGCTGAAGTTTCCTGTACCAGTTCACCCCTCCCAGAACCCTGAAAATGGGACCCACACTGGGTATGGCACCCCCTTTTTGTTCTATTTTTATTTATCTATATGGGAGAACTTATGATAAAAGGGTGCCAAGGAGAACCAATAGCAGCAGATAAAACTAGAGAAACCTGCAAATGCCATAGCTAAATACAAACATCATTTACCATTTAATGAGCTGTTTTTTAGACAGAAGTTCAGTTTTGAGGTAATATGAAGTAATATCCCTAGCATGCATAATTGGGACAATCTCCATGGACATTTCTTCATACAAAGTTCCCAGCCAGTTGCACTGTAGAACTCTCCTTTAACCTAGCGGTTCCTGAACTTTAGGGACTTTAAATCTTCATGCAAAGATCATTTACCATCTAATAAGATGTTGCTAGACAGAAGTTCAGTTTTGAGGTAATATCCCTAGCATGCATAATTGGGACAGTCTTCATGGATGTTTTTTTGTACAAAGATACCAGCCAGTTGCACTGTAGAACTTTCCTTTAACCTAGCGATTCCTAAACTTTAGGGACTTTTAATCTTTAATGCATCAGAGCTTTTCTAAGGCTTCTACTTTATTTGGATACAACTTTGTGGTGTAAATACCTTATTTTATAGTGGAGTTTAATACTTTACTGAGTGGTGCTAATGTTGAAACTATATGTAATCCATAAAACTATTGATTTCAGATACTATAATGTGACTTTCAAGTTTTTCTATGGATAAAAATTCCAGGTTACATTTACTTATTTATTTAGCATTAATGTTTACTAACTGTAGTTCAGTCTATGGCAGGTTAATAAGTGGGGAAATGTTATATATGATGAGTATGTTCGCCCAGTTGAATGGGTTGTTGATTTCCGTACAGAAATTAGTGGAATCCGACCCCGTGACTTGAAAAAAGGTTGGCCTAATATTTTCTTTTGCTGCTTTCTTTCTTGTATGTGCAAAATTGGAACTTGTATGAACAATAGGCTGTTTTTCCAAACATTCATTATGTTTTTAAGTTCAAGCAACTTTTGTGCATAGTATGTGTCTGAGCCAGCAAAGAGAGTACATGTTAATATGACACTTGAAATATTTTTAAGTTATGTAAACAGAAGCTTGAAATCCTAATTTAGTTGTGAATATATATATACATATGCACCCCGTTCCTTGATTTGTTGTAGATTTTCCCAGTTTCTGTAAGACCCTGCATTGTTAAAAGGTTGATTCCAGTTGGTCTCTACCCATTGCACATCTATTATCTCCATGAGAATTAGAATGAAACATATGTCAACAGTGATTGGGAAGTTGCAGCTAAAAAATCTCTGGAGGCAAGTATCCATTGCTTGGATTCGAGTTGATTGAACTTAAGGATATCCCTTTCATCCACTGCGTGCAGAGTTTGTTGGGGAAAATCAGTGTTTTACATTGCGATTCTAGCATTTAATGTTTTTTTTTTTTTTTTGATATTCCTTTTTCCCTTGAAGCGCAGACTGTATTTTATGTTATATAAGTATTGAGATGGTTGCTTGCTGAATTGATGCTTTGTGATATTGTATACATATGTAAAATTTTAAAAGGTAATTGTGAATGCAGTAATTCATTCTAAATTTCTAATATGGTATAATGTAGTCAAATATCCTTGAAATGTGGTCAGTTGGCCAGTATTAGGAGAGAAAAAATGCTTTAAACATCTGAACATCATAGTGGCTGTTTTGTTTTATTTTCTTTTTTGGCTGAAAATATTACATAGTAGGAGTTTTCTGTTGTAACATATCAATTTTTAACTACACTGTATTTGTAGAAAGCCTCAGTCAAACTTATGATGTTTTTGCTGCAGCTAAAGATTTCCAGACTGTTCAGAGGCAAGTGGCAGAGTTGATTAAAGGAAGACTTCTTGTTGGTCATGCGTTACGTAATGATCTTAAGGTTGGTATATCTGGTATTTAGATTTGGGTGCCTGAGGTATTTTGTTTACATTGAAATTCTTTTTCTTGGGACAGGCTCTGCTATTAAGTCATCCAAAGGTGGACATGCGAGATACATCTGAGTGTGAACTCTTTTTAAAGTACTACCCCTTAAACTATTTCATGATCAATACTTGCACTGTCAGTTATGTTCTGCATTTCCTGTGGTATATCCTTTTAAAGCATATCCTTGATGAATTAGGGAAGAACGCAGGAGGGTGGCCCTTCGACATCTTGCAGCTGAGTTTCTTGGCGTTAAGATCCAGAATGGAGAGCACTGCCCTGTAAGTTCTTTTAACTTATTGTGGTGATTATTTCTTTGTTCATTTGCAAGATGATATCTCATTTTCTTATGTAGTCGTATGTTTATAGAATAAGGATGAACATTTAGTTGGCATACTACAAAATATAGCCTTGCCACCCAAAATTTGGCCAGTTCAGCCTGTACTTTTGATGCTTGGACTGGACCTGATCTAACCGTTGAGGTGTGAAATTGAGTTTTGGCTGACAGTCTGAACATCAAAGACCACCCTCCAAGACAGCAGCCTGAGTGTTACTTACGCAGTTTATTTTATATATATATACACACACACATTTACATACTTACATATATTATTGCTATTATTGACTTTTATCATCTTCATTATCATTTGTTGCATGTTGCATGCAATGTAAAATCAGACCATTAATTACTAAAGTAGTTCTAAGAACTTATTAACAACTAGTCTAATTTACCTTCATTAAAGCAAAGGTCTTCGAGGTACCTATCAAAAAAAAAAAAAAAGAAGCAAAGGTCTTGGAGGTTTGGCTTTGTTTTCATTCTCATATTTCATGACCCTCATCATTTTTTAACTACCTTGCTCTAAACATTATGATGCCAACCTACATATTTAACAGATATACTTTTATTCATTTTCCAATGTACTCGGGCTGTGCTTCCTGTTTTGAGGGTCCCTTTCTGAACTTTGTTTGCCTATCAAATATGTATACATATATACTTCTATCATTCTCAGCTGAGATCATAGTTGACGTGAAGGGAAAACTACTTCAGTGGCCATGTCTCACGGATAGTTCTGGTTTCAGGTAGAAGATGCCCGCGCTGCAATGCTGCTTTATCAGAGAAACAGAAAACAATGGGAGAAGAATATCAAAGATCAGATTAGGATGAGGCAAAAGCAGAAGAAACGGAAGCAGAAAAAGAAACCAAAGAGGAGAGATGCTTCAGATGTTAACCATGCTGCAACAGCTTCTTAACTTGGACTCTTCATCTGCAAGTTCCATGAATGTTATTTGGAGATCGCCCATGAGTTTCCATTAATCCAAAGAAAGCAAGCAGCGGAAGCAGCATCCACAACTATTATTCTCAGCTAAACTTCACGCTACTGCTGCAATTATTTATCCTAAACATGAGTTATCACCAAAAACATATTTTAGTCTGATACACAAGGGGAAATCATTGTTTCATCATCATGGGTGTGAAGCATTTTGTGGCCACCTTCTGGTAAAACTCTGAAATTCTTCATTGATCATCGGTTTCAAGCTGCCCTTTGACTGCCACTCTTCCCATGAACGCCTGGATTGAAATGTTTTATCCACATTGAGCTTTTAGGGTTTAGGTGTATGTCATCAGTTTGTTATAAGTGACAGGTTTTTTTACTGGGTTTGATGTTGTGAAAGTCTTGCTCCAAATCTTGAAACACCGGATCTTCTGATAGTAACATTTATGGTAATGGGCTATTGAGGAAGTCTTCCCAATATATTTTCTATTTGGGTAATTGCACCTTTTGATATTATCAATCAAGGGTGACACATGAGCGCACCTAATCTCTTGGTATTAATCGAAAAGGTATCACCAATCTTCATTACTAAAAAAATATAAGTATTATCTGAAAATTATATTTATTGGGAACTTGTGAATGATCATTCATATTAATATATATCTTTTTATGACTCTATCAGCATAATTAGTCTTTACATAAGAAATATAAAATTTTTTATCTATTCAAAGAAATAGAAAGATGTTCTTATTTTCAGATAAATAGAAAGACTCTTCTCTTTTCTTTCTCACAAAAAAGAACATGATAATCTTATATCATGATTTTCTATTTTATAACCCTTTGATCTCTATTTTCATTTATTTTATTTGCATACATAAATATGTACAATCACTATAACTAGAAGTTATGAGGTAAATTATAAATTATGGGGTAAATTCATAACCAGAAGTTATGAAAAATATGTGCAATCCCTATAATAAAAAATTATGGGGAAAATTAAAAAATTAAAAATACATGACCAGAAGTTATGTATATGATCCTTAATTATTTGTTTTTAATTATACGGTATAACTGGAAGTTATACCAAACAATATTATATTGCTAGAAAGTATAAAATAAATAAATAAATGTTCATAATCTGAAGTTATGTATAAATCTATATATAACAGTTCATAACCTGAAGCTATGTTCAAATTTAAATATTTTTTTGTTCTAACAAAATAATTATGACCTGAAGTTATGAAAGATATTAACTTTTAATTTTTTTTAATTTATTTTAATTATATTGTGTAACTAGAAGTTATACATAAATAGTTCATAACTTGATATTATGTACAAAGTTGAATATTTTATTGTTTTGACAAAATAATCATAACTCAAAGTTATGAAAAATATTGGCTTTTAATTTTTATTTCGTACTCACTTATTTTTCACAACAGGAACTATGGAAAACAAATTCTATTAACAATTGTTTCATACCCAGAAGCTATGCATACAATTTCTAATTTTCCTGTATAACCAGAAGTTATACAAAACAAAATTGTCAATGAACAACTATGTACCTAGAAGATACATAATTTTTTAAAATTTTGTTACATAACTAAAAGTTATATAAGTATTATTATTCTCGAAGTTATGAAAATAAGAAAATTAATATACTTTGTGCTAATAAAAGGTTATACCAAAGTTGTTAATATGTACTTTCTTATAGTTAGAAGTTATAGAGAACAAAATTGTTAACTAACAATTTTGTACAACTTTATGAAATTTATATAACCAAAAGTTATAATAAAATATATTATAGCCTGAAAATATGATAACAAGCATATTGATAATATTTACATATTATCAAAATATCAACATTTTGTATATCAAGTTATGCAAATAGGTAAGTGTTTGATAGTTTTTATAAATTTATATTATTAGAAGTTATACTATTATTAGTATAAAAATTTACATATAGACGTGGAATTTCAGATTGCATAATATTTTTGCATTAGAGGTGATAGTTTGGAATATTTTTTTATTCTAGTTGTTTTAATTTAGAAAATTGAGATTTTTTTGGATACATGTGAAATATATGACTTGGTCATATGATCAATAAATTGATTTTGCATGTCAATTTTCTTTATAGCATGTTTTTATGATTGAAAAATTTTGAATTATATAAAATAATATATATTATTGCATGTTGCCATATATGGTATTTTTATTAACGCAATAATTTCATTATCCAAAATAATTTTAAAATTAAAATAGGTTTAACTATTATTCTCAATATATTATGTTATATCTTTATATATATGTTCATATGAATTTGTAGTATTTTAATTAAAGTTTTAAGACAATAAGATGCTTTAAATCATGATATGTTCTCTTGAAATTTTGATTTATGAATTAATTTTTGCACATTAATTTAGATCATAATAATATTTTGAATAAAATTATTGATCTATCACTACAATTAGTTTGATTATTGAAATACTTCATAGTTATTTCATGTATAAATTGCTCCACACTTACAAAATCAAATATATGAGATATTTAAGAAATACATAACTTTAAATTATCTTTTCATATTTGTTTTATTGTATTATATATGCTCTCATTGCTTTTACACAACTTATTAAGTTAAATCATCGTCAATGACTAATATTTTTCCATTGATTTTAACTATTTCTCTATGATAATATTTCTTTAACTCTATAAAGACGAGGTCTTTATGTTAATGTTTTATGACTTGTTATTTTGATGAAACTTTTGTTTCATCAATTGCACAACATTGATGATAGACAATGTTAATATTATATCAGGTGATAGAAACCTGATTAAAGGCTCTAGAAAAGCTTATACCATGTCACTAATAGTATTTGATTCCATGTGAATGACACTTTATACGATACTAGATCTAGAAGAATTTTGTAAGACCAACTTGGTCCCTCAGGGTAAAAGGTCGTATGAATGTATATTATAAAACCAGAAGTTCTTATTTAGTGACTAGTCTACCTATACATTTAAAATGTAGAATGACATGTTGTGCAAATTATCATTTTAATGAGATAATTTTCTAGCTATTAGAAGATCGACGTGAAATTATTTGGAATGCATTGACTTTGACTTATCTTGATTTTCATACCAATCAATGTGAACTGGAAGTTTAAAAGATTATTTATTTGTAAAATCTTGCAAATCAATTATCAGATACATTTATTGATACAAAGAAAGTGACAAAGTCATATATCCTGGCTACAAATACTCCAACACGAATTGATGTTCCTGTAAGACAGTTAACAAATGAATCTAAGATATGCCTGAAGCGTGGTAGATTTGTTGACTCAAATGATGTAACTCCCCGGAAGAGGAGAACCCAATAAAAACTTGACACTCTAAAAGAGACCATCAAAATGACTGATCAGTTTAAAATTGATAAATCTATAACCCCAAAATAGGCATAAATAATGAAAAAAGCGTTTGAGGAGGCACATATTGAACAAGAAACCCCTGAAGAAGCACATATTGAATGAGAAGCCTCCGAAGAGGCACAGGTACCTAAAAATTGTGAGATCTTAGTAAGTTATGTATACATGGGAGAAAAATGGGATCGAAATAATATTGTTATTAACAATATTTTCGTTTTCCAAGTGACATATCATAAGAAATGATGAAGATCTCGAACCATGAAGTGGAAGAATGCCGACATAGAAATGATTGGTCAAAATGGAAAGAAGCTATATAGGCAATTTTTCCTAGTAAGGTTTTAATGAGGCATATTCTTATGATCATCCAAGGGGGAGTGTTATAAAATATGAGAATTTATCGGAATATGAGAACTCGTGGATGATCATCCATATTGATGTATATCTCTTTGTGACTCTCTATAAAATGAAGATACCTCTAATGAAAATCTATTATATTCTCTCCCTACATTATAATTTATCTGTTTTCTTATTTTTTAACTCTATAATTTTACAACAATTTTATAATTTTATACTTTGTTAATAATATTTATAATTTATAAATAAAAAAATATCATATCATTTTTTAGATATATAAAAAATTTTCTAAATAAAATGTTATATTTATTTTTTAATTCTTTTTTTTTTAACTAAAATTTTAATTTTTAATATTATTTTTATAAAATGAATAATATAAAAATAAAAAATATATCTTTTATTTCTTAAATTAAGGTATTATATTTTACAAATATATAAAAAGATATTGAACAAATTATCTTAAATCATAAGATAGAATTTCCTATTCATTGCTCTAAAATCCTAGAGTAACTTAAGACAATAAGAAATAAAAAATTAGAGAAAAGTAAATTAAGGTAAGAAAATATCTCAAGTAATTTTTTTCAATTGTAATACATACAAAATTTATGATACGATAAAAAATTTTAATTTTAAAAAGGAAACTCTAATTTTAGGATACCATAAATATTTTAAAATCCAAAAAATAACTCCTATACAAAAAAAAAAAAAAAATTATTTAAAAATTATTTTTAAAAATGAAGCTATTAAAAAAATTTATTATGTCAAAATTTATAAATATTATAATTATTCAAATGTTTTTTGTTTTAAAAAAAGGATAGATAGTCGGACTAAAAATTAATTTTTTTATTACTACATTAATTAATTAATTTATTTTTATTATTACATTAAAAATATGGCGGTGTGACCTATTTAATCAACTCCAAATTCTGCCGCCTATGTACGACCACACAAAACACACGAAGAGAGAAGAAAACACACTCCATTTTCTCAGGTTGCTTCCATTCTACAATCCCAATTTCAATCTCTTCATACCCTTCTATCAATTTTTAGCGGAATTGGATGTTAGTTTTCTGACTTAGATATAGATATATCAACATAACTCTCTGTTTCAACTAAGGTTTCTTGCAGTTTGTTTTTAGTTTCTCTTTTGTTGATGGTTTCAATGTGATCATTGTTTATTTTCTTGCTGTTTATGATATTTTGAACTGGGTTTGATTGGTTTGATCATGGGTTTTTTTTTGTAATAAAAAGAAAAAGAAATTTAAGTTTGGGTAGTTTGCTGATATGGTTTCTGGGGTTCAGTTTAGTCGAATTCTGGATTTCAGGGTTAGGGTTAGGGTTTGGTTATCTGTTCAGTTTTTTTTTATTTTTTTATTTTTTGGTTTTTGACTTGGGGCAAACGTGGGTTTTGGTTTTGGTTTTAGGGTTTGATTCTTGTGGTTTTATTGTTTCTTTTGATTCAAAAGTACATGAATTTATTGATCTTCTTGCGGGTTGTTTAAGCTCTTTCGTGTTGTTTCCCTCATTGAAGTTATTGTTGTGAGAGTGATCCAGGGTTGCTATTGTTTGGTGCATTCAATATGTTGTAATCTGCCCTAGTTGTACATTTTTCTCAACTTGCTAACTAGGTGGACTGTTTGTTTGTTATTCGACTGTTGATTCGGTTTTTACCGTTGAATTTGTATCGTATAGGTGAGAAGAATAATCTCAAAATCATTTGGCTTGATTATTTTTAAAAAATTGTTTAGTGTAGAACCTTATAATTAGAGGGAGAAGTACTTCCATTGCTTTGATATGAAATAAGCCTATCAAGCACATTTTATTCCCATTAAAAACAGTCTTTTTATTTCTTAGGATGGCTTTAATATTTGAGGCAGGGGAAAAAAAATTACACTGCATAGTCTCTTATTTAAAAATTACAATATATAGTCTCTAATTTATCAGGTTTTATTGTTGTTATTGTTGTGTTTTGCTTAGTAGCTTCATTTGTTTGTCCTCGATATAGAATGGGTTTTTAAAATGAACTGCCTTTTTCACTTGCTTTTGGTTTCAAAATGAATTAGCAGGTTGGGATATTATTGCTGAAGGAAAAAAATGGGGAAACGGAAGTCTAGGGCTAAGCCCCCTCCTAAGAAGCGTATGGACAAGCTCGACACTGTTTTCAGCTGTCCCTTCTGCAATCATGGAACCAGTGTTGAATGTAGAATGTAAGTCTCATTGAGTTTTATTTGTGCCTTGTATCATTACCATTACTTAGGCCAATACCCCATTTGTATGTGCTTGATGTCTCTTTCACACCATGCCTTGGTCTTGACTTCTTGGAATTACTATCATTTGGCATGTTCCTACAAGATGGATTGATTTATTAAGGGTGAACAAGTAATATCATCCAAGTCATTATTTCTTTCTCTTTTGTGTCTATTTTAGTTAGACTCACCTTCTCCCCAAGTCCCCACTGACATTATTAAATTTATTGAGGACAAAATAGTAGAATCTATACTTTAAAATGATTCATCTATACAGCAGCCATGAGTGTGGGATTCATGCCACTGGAGGGTGATGAACCACCTTACCTCCAGTTTTCCCACACTGTTTCATCTCCATTATTGTGTTTCTGGCATCATACATGATATGTCAATCCAATGGGCTGTTGCAATTCGGTCTTTTAAGTTGGGTTTGTGCATAATTGCCACTCCATTTTATTATTCTTTTGGCACTGACTCTCAAGATATCTGGTTTCAGTGACATGAAGAACTTGATTGGTGAGGCTATGTGCAGAATTTGCCAAGAAAGCTTTAGCATGACCGTCAATGGTATGTTTCAGTTCCTTGCCGATATCTATTCCATGTATCCACAAGCGGGGAAAATATGGGAACGATATCCCATTCCCATCATATCTGCAAAGAAATAAAATGCAATGGCAATGTTTACTTTAACATTGTTCAAAATATTGTTCTATATCTCATGATTGACATATTGCTCCATTATTATTGAAGCATGTGTTGAAAGAAGTTTAGGAGAAGTGGTAAATTGGAAAATACCTCCTTTATCTTTTATCCAATTATCCCCTAAACAAAAGAAGGATATTACTTTTGAGCTCCAGTTCATTGATGTAGAAACTTCCATCTTAAAATGGAAAACCAACTATAAAATGCTTTCCGCCCTTAGTTGGTTTTACGGTTTGGGATGGCCTATTTAAATGGGACTCCATCCCAAACTGAAGTAGGTTGTAAATTGAAATTCTTGAAATGCGTACCATAATTTTGTTGATTACCAGATAAAGCTTTTAGCAAGATAATGGTTGAGTCCTGAATCCTGATAGCCTTGCTCTACCACAAAATGCTAGTACCCAAATGATCTGTTGTCTGGATCGAAATGGCATAACAAAATGGAAGATTTCTGTTTCAGAAAGTAAAACTTTTTAAGGCAATCGTTATAAATTGAGCACGAAGATTATACGTTTAGTTTTTTTTCTTTTTTTCTTTTTTTTCTTTTTTAAAGTTTGAAATTTCTTGAAGTTGATTATTGCATTTGTTCTAAGAAATTATTTTAAGTAGTTTCTGCTATTCCAAGAGTCGCTCTTTCTCTTTCTCTTTCCACACACACGCACGAAGGAAGTGAAATATTTGTATGCCAAATTATGTGCCAAAACCTCTGGATTCAGAATCCTTATTACAGAAAACTGTAACCTTAATGAGAAATTCTGAAGGGAATTGATTTTGTTTGGTGTAATTTTTTACTTGCTAATGTTTTGATGATTGTTTGGAGTTTACATATGAGACACACTGATCTTTCTGTTTCTCTTTGTGTTTGCAGCTTTATCTGAACCCATCGACGTGTAAGTCAAAAACCCATATAAATCCAATTCATACTTACATAATATATTTTTCTCTAGCTGAGTCCCTTGTCCAACTAAAAATCCCATCTTTGCAGATATTCTGAATGGATAGATGAATGCGAAAGGGTGAACACCCTTGATGAAGATGCTGCTAAAGATGAAGATTAGATGTAGGTGGAAGGATCTCCCTTCTGTACATCGACATAGGCAATCAGTAGTTTATAGCTTAGTCTGGGGTGTTCTGAGGATCTGCTCTTGGTATGATGGTTGATAAAACTTGGTGATGCTTATGTTGTAGCTTGAATAAACATAATCCTTCTACATTTCCGTTAAATTAATGTAGGTCTGTATTAATTTTCCATCTTTTTAGCCTTTTTAGGTCAGAGATGTTGGGAAGAACTAAAACAGCTTATGATTTGGCTTCTGATTAGGCCAAATTGGGTGGAAAATAGTTTATAGTTTCCTATTTATGTCTAATAGGATCTAGTCACCTGGATGTTGGATCAAATATATAGTAAAATGTTGTGTAATTTGGGTTATATTTTGGGAGAATTCAATTCAGATATCTGCAAAATGGACATGGGATGAAAACATTTGCTCTTCAAGATTATCTTTTTCATTCACATGATTTTTCCCCTTCTAAATGGCAAATGCAACCATTTTACATATGGAGTGTTCTCTCTCTCATATTCTCTCATTTCTTTCTTTCTTTCTTTCTTTCTTTTTAATATTACCTTGAAAAAAGAATATCCCTATCTCTCTCTCTCTCTATCTCTTATGTTCTGTTTTTATGCTTTGGTAACAAAATATTTCTAAACAAACAGTGCCCATACTAGTGCACCAAAAATGATAATTTGACATCAAATGTTAATAAATTAGGTTTGAAAGAAAGATTTAGAATGCGTTAGGGAGTGATTTTAAAAAACGTTTTTAGTATTTTTAATACTTGAAGGATAAAAATTTTCAAGTATTAGAAATATTAAAAACGCTTGTTAGAATCATTATCAAACGGGATCTTATTTTCATTTGGATTGGGGAGCGTTTGATATGTGAGAACAGAAATAAAAAAAATTTAAATTTTTTTATATTCTTATTGTCATACTAAAAATGCAATTCAAATGAGAAATCTCATTCTCATTCACAACAAAATAATTAAAGAAAATTTTGGTATTATATAAAAAGAAATATGTATATTTTTTTTAAAAAAATTCGATTTTAAAACTTTCATACATACCAAATTTATAGAAAGAAAATAATATTATAAATAAAAATATAAAAGCCTTTTTAGGTTTTCACCTTCCCGGGCTGGCGGGCACTCTAAATAATATCGTACTTGGATCAAAATTCAATGTCTTGAGAAATTTTAGATTGGATCAAGCTTAAAAATTTATTTCGAATTTCTCAAATTAATAATCGTAACCCGAACTCCGAGGTAAAACCCAGGAAAAAGAGAGAGCGAGGGAGAGAAAATCTGATTAATTTGCTGTTTTCTAAAGAAAAATATTAAGGGTCGCCTACAATTTCTTTGAATACAAACGGCAACCCTTCACCGATCCTCTTACATGGTTTCATTTGTATTGATTCTTGGATATTGACTAAAATCATCGCCGGGACCGAATACGAAGAAAATACGTTGAGAATCTGACCTGACATTTCTATCCCACTTCTTTCTCTACATATATTCAGGTTTTTCTCGTCGTCAGTTTCAGGAGAGGCTGAGAAGGAGATAGAATGGGAAGACCGCCCAGTAACGGAGGCCCCGCCTTTCGCTTCACACCCAATGAGGTAATCTATCTCCATATGGGTTTTGGTTTGTATGTGTGCGTTTATATGAATTTTTGTATCCCGTTCACATCGAATTTCGAGTTTGGAGGTGAAGATTTCAAATGGGTTGCTTTGTTTATGAATTATGTTGTGTTTGATTTTCTGGGTTTTAGTGTTTCTCCTTTTTTATTCTGGGATGGTTTTGATTCTGGGGTTATCTGATATGGGTTTATACATATGCGGGTGATTTTTTTCTGGATTTTATCACATTGAGTTTCGCATTTAGAGATGGAAATTTTACTGTGTCGACTTTTTTTATGAATAATCTTGTGTTTGATTTTCTGGCTTAGAGTGTACTTTGTTTTTTTTTTTTTTTTTTTTTTAATATTCTGGGGCCATTCTGACTTGGGGTTTCTGTAGTTCGATTTTCTGGAGGGGTTGTTGTGGGAAACATTTTCATGTCTGTTTCCATTTATTCTCACGTACTTTTTTTTCTCTGCCTTCTGTTTGCTTGGTGGGAAAACTAAGGAAATGAAATTCTGAATTATACGTTATGTTGTTTTGGATTTTTTTTTTATTTATTTTTCATTTTTTAAGTAATTGAGAAACCCACTGCAATTGGACCAAACGGTTGTATTAAATTCTGTTCAGTGAGAGTTTTTTGTTATCTGGGGTCCAAAAATTCTCATTTCGTCTATCCCTCACGTATTCAGGAAGCTGAGAAGCTGGCCTCAGTTTGATCTGATAGTTGAGTTTCTGTTGGGGTCTGTATTTAATTTATTTTATTTTATGTTCTGAGTTCCCTAATGATGTTCAGAAATTTTCTTCTCTGAGTCCATTTAATTTTGTTTCTTTTTCTGGATTGATGTATATACTGCCAGCTGTTGCCTTATAAGATTACATATTTAGTTCGGTTATAAGATCATTGGACTTGAACCTCCATGCCAATATGAGCTGGCTGGAGTTCAATTGCATGCCACTTGGATTTCTACGTTTATAAATCTTCCTAGTGCATGGACAATAGAAAAGGTTTAGATGTTTATATATTTGCTTTCCCCTCCTTTAAATGCCAAATCAATGTAGGCAGATCTCTTTGTGTGTGTATTGATGTTCCTAGTGATGAAGGATTTGATACATAATACAGTTTCTCTAGAACTTCTGAGCTCTCCTCTGAATGCTAAATGTGTGCAGATAGGTGTGTATATCTAATTCTCTGTTCCCTCCTTTAATGGCCAATTGGATGTTGGCAAGAGTGTGTGTGCATCTGTGCGTGCGAGTATTCCTAAGGATTTGATACATAAGAAAAGTGTGTGTGCGTGTTGAGAATTCCTAGTGGAAAAGGATTCCTTACATAATGAAACAATTTTGGGAGCAGCTTTCTCCTTTGAATGCTAAATGTATGTTTAAATGTGTGTGTGTGTTTTGTGTTGTGTGTGCATGGGTGCTTGTGTGTATACTGTGTTATTCATGGATTATTCAATCAATGGATCAGTTTATCAGTTATAGCTCCAAATTGCAGTATAAAACAATCTTTTTTTCCCTTGATCAGAAGAGTATCAAACAATCTTGGGTGTTTGTGTGTGTGCGTGTCTGCCTGTGTTGAGTATTCCTAGTGCAGAAGGATTTGGTGCATGATAAAACAAGTATGGAGGTTTATTTAGACATTCAGCCCTCTGCTCTGAATGTCCAATTTTATGTATTCATATATATATATATATATATATTTATGTATGTATGTATGTATGTATGTATTGTTGTGTGTATGTGTGAGTTATACAAGGTTATCCAATCAAGGGATTATGTCATTGGCTTATTACAGTCCCCGATTGCAATGGCAAACAATTGTCTCCCCCCTCTCTCTCCCTCTCTTCCTTTGATCATATGACACTATTGAACGATCTTAGATGTTAGACATTCAAAAGTTACATCTGTTGGAGCACTGCATTTGCTTGGATGTGTACATGAGAAGATGACTGATAAAAAGAAAGATAGCAACTCATATTATATAGATTATCTCCATTTATCTTATTGAATTTCATTTTTATGAATATCTTAATCAGTTGCTTGCTATGATTTTCTGGCATGATGCAATAGAAGTAAAGTTATTAGCTAGTTACATTGACTACATCATGATTTCTCATGTGTAATGCATTATTTAATTGTTTCTTAAGGTTGCGGAGATGGAAAATATTTTGCAAGAGCACAATAATTCCATGCCGGCACGTGAAATTCTTGTAGCTCTTTCAGAGAAATTCAGGTTTGTGATGAAATTTGTCTTCAGTTAATAAACAATAGAAAAAAAATGGCATTAAGTTATAACATTGATATGGTTTGTCTTGGGTTTTAGTGCTTCAACGGATCGAGCAGGGAGAATTGTTGTTCAAGTGAAGCAAGTATGGTGCTTTCTGTTTTACTGCATTATTATGAGTGATTTAAATTTTCTCCCTATTTTTCTCATTTGATTATTTGTTGCAGGTGTGGAATTGGTTCCAAAATAGACGCTATGCTATTAGGGCAAAAACTACTAAAGCTCCTGGGAAGTTAAGTGTGTCGTCTCTGCCTAAGGATGACTTGACTCAAGTGAAAAATGTGCCTCAAGGTCCTCTCCCTGCACAACCTGTTCCGCCTGTACAACCTCTACAGCCTATACAACCCACACAACCTACACAACCTGCACAACCTGCACAACCAGCACAGCCTGCTCAACCTGCACAACCAGCACAACCTGCTCAACCTGCACCATTTGCACCAGGTAAATTCAGTATGCTATATGTTCAAATTTTCAGAGCTTCCTTCTACCCTCCCTGTATGTGTGCATTCTCATTTAGTCACATATGTTTCATCTTGTACTGCTTTATATCTAGCCTTGTAGGCTCAATTGATGCTTCTATTTGGGTATTCGATTATCATATGGTAGCTGACTGACTCAATGTCCTTTAAAATGACAAAAGTGTCCATGCTTGAGTTAGCTAATTTTGTCAATTTGGTGGCTTAGGAATTATTTGAGTCTCATAAAATTGAGTATTTTGGGGTTAACATTCAGCGGTTTATATGGATATAGATATGTTTGTCAGTCTCTCATACAGTTCTTTATTTTGCCCAATGAATGTCAAAATGTACAAAGTATCATTATTTCTTATAGCTTCCTCCTCTCTCTTAATTCTTTTCTGTTTCTTTCTTTGCAAGCTCTTGTGCAGCCTCTTCCATGCAATCCATGAAAAAAGAGATTGATCTACAATGTAAGATGTTTGTGCTTGGGAAATTTGTAAAAACAGGCAGCAATTCTGTGTATGTCATTGTATTAGTCATGAAATGCAAGTAATCATAAAAATGGGCATCCATACAATTTTTTGCCCTAAATATCCCTAAGAAAGTGGTGAAGGAATTCTTGAGAGAAAAATCCACCATTTGGGAAGAAAATGATACAAGACAAACCAAAGGCTCTCCTTGTGGTTCAGCTCCACCACCAATGACACCACCTCTGCCATCTTCATGTTCACTACCACATCCCCTGCTGCTGGAACTAACCACATTCTCACTATCTTCTTCTTCATCACTACCATCTTCAGACCGTTCCATCACTGATGTGCTATATCTCCAAGCATCATTTCCAGCTATGGTGAATACGTAGGGCATCATATATTTTTGACGATTTTATCCTTTAGATGGTCTTCCATATACTGCAATAAGAGATACTCTTCCATATTATAGTTTATCAGCTTCACCAGAATTGGTAACTAATTATTGAGTTACTCTTCCACATACTACAATTGTTAGATTGTGAAACTTCTTCGTTATTAATAAATTATCGAGTTACTCTTCCACATACTACAATTGTTAGATTGTGAAGCTTCTTTGTTATCAATATTCTCTTGGGTTTTTTTTTTTTTTTTGCAAAAAAGAGTATTTTCCATAATATGCCCTCTGATCTTTGTTGTTTGATATGCCAACTCATCCAGAGAGGGGTTTGGCTTTCTTGGACCTTAATGATAGGTCAGGATGGTTTGGACTACTGTTTGCTTCTTTTTTTTGCTTTCTCTTTTTCATTTTCTTTTTGCTGTTGTGTCTCTGGTTTCTGCCTTTTCTTTCTCTTTTCCTTTGGGTATTTCTGGTATAAGAAATTAAAATTTATTATCATACTGGCTTCACTGCTGAACTGAGCACCATAGTTATAAAGCCTCCTTATCATCCCTACATCTCTTTGTGGGAACCAATAATAGTCCTTATTATCCTCCATAATTTCCTTATTTCAGGAACTTCCTCTGAGATAGATTTCTTCTAGATATTTGCATACAAATGAATCTATAGTAAAATATTATCACTTTGTCTACAAATTATTAAGTGGTGGCCTGAACTTTGAGGTGTTTGCTTGGTACTACTGGGCTTCTCAAGATCAGTTGGTTTTTCCTTTTCCTTCTCCTTTTTTTTTTTTTTTTTTTTTTTTTTTTTGAGGCCATTGACTGGCTGCAAGATTCATCGGCCAACTACAAAGCAATGTCCAATTATGCTGTTTGAACAGTGGTCCAAGGATGGCCTTATTTTTCTACTTTCTGAGTTGGATATTTTGCTCTTTTTTGGGTGATTCTCTTGTGACATGGGGTGGTAAATGCTGTATCAATGGTCACTGGTAGTTTTGAAGCGGATTAAAAAGCAATCCATATATAGATTTTCTTGATGCTGGTTCCTTGAGTATGTTTGTGGTAATTATTAGTCCATTTACATTGCTAGTAGTCCTCCTTATCAAGAAAAAATGTACATTACTAGAAATCTTTTGTTTCATCAAAGAATTAGAAGTAATGGGCCAGGGTGATAAGTACTCAGATGCCATCCTGGTGTGTAAAGTATAAAGAAAGTCAAAAGTAAAAATCTTTCTAAAATTACAAGATCCAATAGAAAATGAAAAAAAGTGATAGTAAACTGCTCAAATGCTAAACAAACAAGCTATACATCTCCCTCTTTCTCTGAACTCAAGAAGTAAAAATCCTTCCAAAGCTACAAGATCTAACCAAAAACAGAAAAGTGATAATACACTGCACGGATGCTAAACAAAAACAAACTATACAGTTTAAGGATGCCAGTAAACAACTTTAGAGGGTAATGAATTCCCTGCAAAATACACCAACTGCGTTGCTTCTCGCCTGGCTAATTGATCTGCAACCTGATTTGCTAAACAGGGTGTCCAAGAAGAGCATGCAAAGTCACTAGTGATATAGTAGCCCACGTCAAACTTCCACATACTTCTTTCCTTCTTCAACTCCAACATCAGAACTGCAGAATCCCTCTCCACATATCCACATATAGATTGCAGAAACTCAAAATCTGGCCTATTGCAAAGCTTGCAAGAGTACTAAAATCTTCCCCTCAATGGTCAATCCTTCTCCCACATGTTTGGAAAAGGCTCTCAACTTCCAACCACTATGTTCTGGGTTACTCAAAGATCCCTTCTGGAGTTGGATTCCTCTCTTCTTTTATTTATTTATTTATTTTAAATAGGTAAATTTTTGTTCTCATTGGGACTTGAACCCCCACAAACCTGCCTAACCTTCAACAATATCCTCTTGAAGAATCATGGGGCTTGATTTTTGTTTGTGTCATGGTCCAGTAAAAGTCAAATTGATCACTAGAATAAGTGTTAAACTACCTGGACATAGAAACAATGAATCAGTTTCTGCATTTTTTTTTTATGAGAAATGGTTTATTTGATGAGTATAAAGTGGTGAATTTGTTTGATTACATTTTGGGAGGATTAAGCTGTGTGCGGTTGCTTTGTCTGAGTAGAGGTGAAAAAAAAAAAAGATAATTAGAAATAAAACATACCAAAAATAGTTTTGATGCAAAGCCTGAAACAGTTTTTAGATGAGGCTTATTTTAAATGTCCACTTGTTCTTGCCATCATCCTTCAAATTTGTACTGATTTGATTTTAGTGCCAGTTCCAAATGCAGGAAAGAGTGCTCCTTCAGATTCTTCCCAGATGGAGTTCGAAGCTAAATCTGCAAGGGATGGTGCATGGTCAGTATTTACTAGTTCTTGCTCGTTCAGGTTTAGGAAATTTGGCTGTTAGATGTTTGATATTTGCCCACATTTCTTAGCTTGACTAATGATAACCTTAGGCAACAGACCTGATTGTTTTGTCTTGCTTTCTCAGGTATGACGTTGCAGCCTTTCTATCTCATAGATATCTTGATACCGCTGATCCGGTAATTCTCAAACTTGTTTCCCCATGCGTAGATTAATACAATTTGTTAAAAAGAATCATTTTTGGACCCTTCTACCCATGTTTTATAGGTTTGTTTCCTCTATTATTATTATGAATTAATTCCTTTTGTCTTTTAAAAGTCTCATAAGGTGGCTATAGCTGTACATCAATTGACAACTTACTAGTTAAGATACTGTTGGATCTTTTTCCAATCACCTTTGTGAATCCCTTCAAATGTGGACAATAGCTGCTTTTTCCCCAACATGCATATCATATCTTTTCCTTGAAATATGTCATTGAAATCACATCTCCTTTTCCTTTACAGATTAGCCTATTTTGTTTGGATTATATTTCCTTTACCAGCCTTCGGTTGATGTGATGCCTTCATGTTAATTTTTAAATCTGCCTGCTCATTTTAGGATGTCCTGGTTCGGTTTGCTGGTTTTGGACCAGAAGAAGATGAATGGGTTAATGTTAAGCGGAATGTTAGACAACGCTCTCTCCCATGTGAATCATCAGAATGTGTCGTAGTTATCCCTGGAGATCTCATACTCTGTTTTCAGGTGGGAATTTCTTTGCTAGTGCCACAAAAAGGTCTTTTTCTTTTTGTTCAGATCTTCTTGGGAATTATTTTTAACCAGTTGAATAAAATTACAGGAAGGTAAAGAACAGGCTCTTTACTATGATGCCCATGTCCTTGATGCCCAAAGGAGGAGGCATGATGTGAGAGGTTGTCGTTGTAGGTTTCTGGTGCGCTATGATCATGATCAATCTGAGGTATTACCCCCTTGATGTTGTCCTAGCATGGATTTTTAAAATTCTTTCTTCTTCCTTTCACTGGTTACGGTTCTTGGTCCATTCAATAGATCTGATATTCTTTATGGCCATGGCGGGTGACTATGGTTACCCTTAACTTCATTAGTTGGGTGGTCACATATCTCACTGATGTCATCCCTGTATGAGTATGAGGTGGTTGTTAGTTATAGGAAAATTTGAAACCCTGTAAGAGGTTGTGGTTAGAGTGCCTGTTGTAGGATGCCAATTTTATTAATTGTTTTTCTTCAGAATGTGACATATTTCTTGAAACTCGAAATTACACAGCCGAATTATGTCATTTTTACAGTTTTATTCCTTGCTTCTTTTGTAATAAATGAAACCTTCATGGATGCTCATCTTATCTGCATTCTTGTCAGAGCTGGTAGCTTGAAATGGATTTTCATCCATGAAATCATTTTTGACATAAAACTGAACACGAACATGTCTTGCAGGTGGTTAGGTTTACACATATTTCTGAGATACCTCCCTAAAGAAAAGTTCTTATTTGTTCATTTAGCATGGTTTTTGTTTTAGGTGCAAAACAATTTCTACCCACTACAGTAAAATGTGCATTGATATTTATTTTGGCATGCCACATTCTATTGAATTTGGGTTCTGTAAGTGTTCTATCATGTTTAACAATGTATTTTGTTCTTGAATATATATTTTCTCTCAGGAAATTGTGCCACTGAGGAAAGTTTGTCGCCGACCTGAGACTGATTACAGGTTGCAGC
This sequence comes from Vitis riparia, assembly GCF_004353265.1. NCBI lineage: Eukaryota > Viridiplantae > Streptophyta > Magnoliopsida > Vitales > Vitaceae > Vitis > Vitis riparia. The sequence goes on from NC_048449.1 coordinate 2,467,832, forward strand.
AACTTCATGCTTCAAATGAGTCCGGGTCTGTAGACCAGCAGAAACCTGAACCTTCTTATGGAGGCAGCATATCGAGGATCTTTCCTACGCCACCTGAAATGATGCAGAAGCTCCATGTGGCAGTGGACATTGCGGGTGCTGGATCAGTTGTGAAGCCTCCTTCTGCTGATACTCCTATGCCTGCTGGAACTACGGCTCCAGAACCAAAACCTCTGGAAATCAGCAGCACTGGTAATGGGGGAAACCCTGGCATTCTCTCAGAAAATGCTGTAGTGACAGGCATCATTTCTGCAAATGCCATTGCTGGAAACCCCGGTGAGAAAGTAGTGCAAGGTTAACTGTAGATTTCTCCTCTTTAGCATCCTTCTCTTTTATCTGAACCTCAGTTGAATGTTCCCTTGTTGAGATGATCGGTGTTCTTGAATACAATGGCATTGGCATTTGACATTGGGTATTGATTTTTTAAGTCTTCGCTTCTTTTTGTTTGGTTGCTGAGAATTACAATTGCTGCTTTGATCTCTTGTTCTCAGATTCCAAGTCTTCACTTCCTTTTAGCAACTTTCTTGGCAACCAAACAGAGCATCATGCTCCCCCTGATGGCAGCAGTGAAGAAACAGCAGTAGCAAAATTACATTGACTACAAAAAAATGGGTTTAGTGGGAAAAAAAATCAATAAAAGAAGCTGATTTTCGTGCTAAAGCTTCAAGCTCAACGCTCAAGTTGGTTTGTGTTGGTCATTGTCTGGTAGGCTTGGAGCTAGGGTTTACATCAGGATTTGCTCTAAAATTGGAATACACTGGATTTAAGATCTAAAAGCTGGTTTCTAGGCTTTGGATCTTGTTTGTGAGTTATTTGCAAAGAGTTGAGAAGCATTTCTTACGATTGACTGGTAATGATTTTAAGAAGCGTTTTTAACTTAAAATGTTTTTAAAAAAAAAATTAAGTGTTTTAATAAATTTTAAGAAACACTTACAAATATGAAAATTATTTTATTTTTCAAGTATTAAAAATATTAGAAATATTTCTTAAAATTATTGTTAAACACATTTTTAGAGTGTGTGTGAGAGTAATTTTGGAAAACATTTTTAGCATTTTTAACATTTGAATAATTAAAATTTTTAAGTATTCAAAATATTTCCTAGAATCACTGCAAAACAATTTGTTTGTTTGACAGTGATTTAGAAAGTTTTTCTAATCTTTTTAACACTTGAACGCACTTCTTTTAAGTACTAAAAAATCATTTAAAGTGTTTTATTAAAAAACATTAGATTTGTGATTCTTTTAAAAGCACTTTTAAAGAAAATATTTTCACTAAATTTTTTTTAAGTCCGTTTGGTTATAATTTTAGGAAGAGTTTTAATTTTTTAAAATATTAAAAAGATTATAAATACTTCTTAAAATCATTGTCAAACATATTTTTAAATGAAAATATTATTAATCATGCTTTTTAATATTCATTTTAAAGCGTTTTCTTGTAAAATTTAAGTATTTAACAAATTTTAAAATATTTTAATAATCATTTGAAGTGATTTTGTAACAATTCTTCCAAAAAAATAAATTTTGAAAAGCTTTACCATTAAAAATATTTTGATCAAAATTATTCCTAATTGGATTGTTGGGAAGATTTGATAGCTTGGCTAAGTTAGTCTAATCCTATAACCCAATCATATAAAATAAAAATTAACCCTTATTATTTGAAAAATTATTAAATATACTTTTATTTTTATCAAAAATATAAAATTTCATGAATTATATTTTATATTTTCTTTTTAAGACATTTTTTAAAAAATTCCCTTTGAGAAATATGTTTTAAATTTTAAAATTAAGATTAAATGTTTGCTTAAAATAAAAATAAAATAAATAAATTGGTCCAAAATTCCAAATCCTGTGCGGATATAGGTATGTCCACGTCATCACTTCCTCTCCTATAAAACTAAAGTCACCCATGGAGGCACAAAATAACAAAATACAGACACTCCCAGTATCTTCTTTGCTTCCTGATTCATCTCTCTGCCGCAACCATGAGGTTTTCGAAGCTCCGCACCTTCCAAATCCCAGGTACGGCGTCGTTTCGATGCAGATTCATCGTCACCACTTGCAGAGCTGTTGTCTTGCCCCGTTTCGGCGGACCACACGTGCTGGAGCTTCGACCCGATGCCCCTGTTCCGGATCTCAAGCCCACTGAGGTTCTCGTTAGAACTCGCGCCGTATCCATTAATCCGCTTGATACTAGAGTGAGTTGTAATGTTCTCCGTTGGGTGTTTTTTATTGTTTTGTTTTCTTTTTGGCGCGTTTGGTTGTTGAGAAAATGTGGGAAAATGAAATGGCAATTAAATGGTGGGTTGATGCGCAAAGTTTTGGCTCAGATGGTAGCAAGTAAATAGTGGGTTAGTTTTCTTTTCTTTGCTCCAGTTGAAGATAATTAAACATTTAGGATTCAAACTTCTAATTTCTCCTTCTAATAAATTTTCCCAGCAACCAAACAGAGTATTGCCATGTGTTACCATATGTTTGTTCTGAATTGGGATTATTTGACGAAATTTTGAATTCTGGGACTTATTTCTTGATCTTGGATTAGAGGGTAAATATGATCTGAGATGTGAGCTAATTTGAATTGCACGTGGAGGAGAAACAATTATATTAAGATTAATGGAAACCTCTGCATTAGAATGGAGGAGAAACCATTTGCTTAAACCCTTCATTCATGCACTCTTGCCCTATGCATTAGAATCATAATTTTATTGAGCATCCACATTTTGGTATTTCAGATGCGATCAGGCTATGGTCGTTCCATATTTGGACCACTTTTGCCACTCATATTGGGTCGTGATATTAGTGGTGAAGTTGCAGCCACTGGAGCGTCAGTCCGGTCATTATCTGTTGGACAGGAGGTCTTTGGTGCACTGCATCCCACTGCTGTGAGGGGTACTTATGCTGACTATGCAATTCTTTCAGAAGATGAACTTACTTCAAAGCCAGTATCAATTTCCCATGTGGTATGTACATATTTCTTGGAGTGTATTGTGACTTATTGAACTGTCCCCCGCCCTCCCTCTTTTTTGTGGTTAATTGTTTCTTAGTTCACTTTATCATAGTCAGCCTATGAGTCGATTGCTTTATGGCTTGTAGAAAATTTTGCATCTCCCCCACAAAAGTTTTCATAATATACAAATATCATTAGTTTCCCCTGATGATAATTTTCCTTTTATGTCTTCAAGTTACTTAAAGAGATGTATATATTTACTAGTTCACATGATTTAAAAAAACTGTCTGATAATGTAGGAAGCAAGTGCGATTCCTTTTGCTGCACTGACTGCATGGCGTGCTCTAAAGAGTACTGCTAGAATAGCTGAGGGGTATGTGTATATTGTTGAAAATTTAACTTTCTGTTTGTTAGGACAATTGAATTTTTGTGGACAAGCTATCTTAATGTAGTCTCTGGTTATTCATCAAAAAAAAAAAAAAAAAAAAAAATGGTCTCTGGTTGCTTTTCCAATAAAAGTTGTATTAATGATAATGTTATTCACATAATTGGGTGTCCTATTTCCATCATATTTCTTTTCTAGCATTTTGCACATAACCATTCGGTGCATTCAAATTCTATGGGCAACACAATGGCCGTGATTCCAATTTGGTGAAAGACATATAGGAATAGTCCAATTACACTGAGATGTCTAAATATGTTCTATTCACAGTGAATATGCATGATGCAACTTCATCTCAATTTTAATTATGGTGAACATCCTAATTGTAAGAAATATTCCCACCTGATACTACACTGGAGAGAGAAAAGTTCTTTGAATTGACGGGTGAAATGCTTTAGGATCATCACTCTTTTGCCCATTCTTCATGTATGCATGCTTGAATTTTGATGGTTTATACACTGTTTTATTTGGAACTTAGAATATGATGAAAATTATTTAATTGCATTTTGCAAACAAGGACAGGAGGAAAATATTGCCTTTGATAGAGATTAATGGCAAAAAAGAATTTTGTTTAGCAGTCCATAGTAGTTGGAATAAGCTTTGTTGCATTGAATGTTCAATATAAAACCATTATGTCTACCAGTTTCCTCCCTTTCACTTTTTTCCAACTCGTCTTTGCTGAATCAATCATACATGGTTTTTCATGTGCAACTTCTTTTTTCTCCATTTTTGGTGATTATGCTAATCAATCTGAAGATATCTTTCTTTATCTTCCTTCTTTTATTTGGAGTTAGCATTCACCTTTAACAAAAAGAGCAACCTGCAGGATCTAAATAGTAGTAATGACAGCATTTCATATTTACCTCCTCAAGAATTTCTGCTATTGTGTTTGCATTCTTCATGTGGTTTCTCCATCTCATCTTCGATAATTGGCTTGTGCATTAATTTTGTATGAACAGATGGAAAACATGAAATCCAGGTTTAAATATATGGTAATTCTGTCGTAATTTTGATGTTTATTTCGTAGTTGCATCATGAATCTCATTTATGCAGACAAAGGATACTAATTGTGGGTGGAGGAGGAGCAGTAGGCTTTGCTGCAATTCAGCTCTGTGTAGCTACAGGGTGCCATGTTTCTACTACTTGCGGAAGCCAAAGCTTGGCACGGATATTGGCTGCTGGTGCCGAGCAGGCTGTTGACTATACTTCCGAGGTGATGATGATCTCATCTGATTTGTTCATATTGCCCACTGTTTTTATTTGGGTAGCTTTTCCTTGATAATAATTCCACTTCACTCTTTTGGGTGAGAATCAAGAATGGCGATTTTCTCTTTGCTGAGCCTACATGTTTTTCAATTCACAGGACATTGAATCAGCATTAAAAGGGAACTTCGATGCTGTTTTGGATACAATTGGTGTTCCAGATACAGAAAGAGTAGGAATTAATCTTTTGAAGCGAGGTGGACACTATATGACTTTGCAGGTAGGCAACTTTAGCATGCAGTTAGGCAACTTTAGCATGCAGTTAAGAGTCTCTTACATGGATTTTAAGATGCTTTACCCTGAACTCTACCATATAAGCATTTAGAACTTTCCATCTCCTTCTGATGTAGGGAGAGGCAGCATCCCTGAGTGATAGGTATGGACTAGCTGTTGGGCTTCCAGCAGCTACGGCCATGTTACTGAAGAAACAACTGCAATACCGATTTTCCCATGGAATAGGTATTGCAATTTTAACTATCTTATCGTACTTTGGATCTCTAATAGCTATGACTCTAAGGTAGATGGGTTCAAATTAATATCCATTGATCTGCATGAATTTGTTAAATTATGTTAGCATTATGGCTCGCTGAGCTGAGGTCTGGTTTTTTTGGTTGGATGGTGTAGAGTATTCTTGGACATACATGAGGGCCGACTCCGAAGGTTTATACGAGATCTGCAAGCTATCTGAAGCTGGGAAGCTTAAAATACCTGTGGAGAAAACATTTCCCATAACACAAGTGAGGGAGGCTCATGAGGCGAAGGACAACCGGCAGATTCCTGGTAAGGTAGTTCTGGAACTTGATTGAAGATGGGAACTCACTGATTGCAAATCGATGCCGTCAGTGACTGGAATAATCAACAAATGACCTTAAAAGGCATTCCTTTGAAGTTCTCCCAACTGTTATTTGGAGAGGAGGTGCTTCACATGTTGGTTTCTTTATACAATAAACACAACCATTTTGTACAGGAAAAAGTAACAGTTGTTCTTTTCTGGGACAGAAGCTTTTAATAATCAATTTTTACAGGGTGTAAATCTTTGATTTTGAACTTCTGTGGATCAATTTCGACCCCACATCAACCTAAAAAATCCCTTGATTGTAGTTGAAGATCTGAATTCAGTAGGCTTTGCAGGCAAAATTGTTAGTAATTGGAGGGGTTTATGCAATTTGAGAACCTTCATTTTATTGGCAATGTGGGATGATGCTCCTTGAAAGGGGCATTTAACCCACCTGCAGGCAAAGCAACACTCAAGTGACACTAGGTCACCCTTTTACCCTACACTAAAATACCACCTAAATACCGGGGAGGCTTAAACTCAAACTCGGAACCTTTGGTTCATTGTCTGAGGGCACAAAGAATACCTAACCCTAGATCTTCTTTCTCAAACACCAAATAAGATAATGATTTTAACCGAGAAGACAGTGCCTCAAGTTGCTCAGTTTTTTTTTGCTGATATATGAAGAGATTCCAGGCTCACTAAACCAAATGGTTTTAAGGTTTTTCAGGCTTAACTACCATGTCTTTTTACCCTCAGGAACCTGTTTTCATAAACCAAGCAACCCTGCCGCCACGCTTAAAACAATAACTGACTTTCATCAGCCATGGCTACAGTACAAATATGTAGTTCCAAGGTTCAGAATCTACCTGCAAACAGAAGGGGTCAGTGGGGTCCCGGTTGGCCTGATAGATAAGTATATTTAGATACTTGGAAAGACATTCTAGGCTAACCCAGATAAGTGTTTCCCTGATACACAGCACCAGATCAAATACATTTATCAATACAATAGCCAATCGTATTATCATTTTGTGTTCACCTTAAGAGGTCACAGGACAGCACAAAGCACTAGCTTAACATATCCCAAAAAATAAATAAATAAACCATCCTTCTAATTTCATAAGGGAAAGAAATTGACCTCAAATATCATGATAAACTTATGGTTGTAACCAAAAAATGTTAAAGCAATTTGGCAAGCAAATGGTGGCATCACCAAATTCTAAGACAAGCCAATCTAGGAAGAAGGGGGTGGGGGGGAAGGTGCCGGGCACAACATAAACAGGAAAATTTCTTGAGTAACCATATCACAGCACAAAAAATTTTAACTTTTCTATTTTTAATATGAAAACAGCGGCACAAGATTATATCACTAAAAAGTACATATCCCCTAATTATTAAATCCCGTAAAAAGAACCCAACAAATTGCTGTTTGCAAATGTCTCGAGCGTTCAGCTTCGTCAACTCAACATCCACATTGAAGGGGGACCCGCAGCTGAATTCAGATTATTCAAATGGCCTCGAACAAGACATCTGATCACTTTACCTGAATGTTGTCAACCAGTGTGTGCCAATGATTAACACCTTGCTACCTTCTGCAGCCAAAAGGAAAAGAAAAGGGTTAAGGTTGGCCATAAATTGCTCTAAATATATAAAAAGGCAAAGAGAAGGGATTCACAAAATTCTTTTCATAATCAGCTTAAAACCGCATTAATGCTTAATGTGCTAAACTTTAAAAAATAAATAAATGAAAGGTAGGAAGGAAGGAATGAAGAAAGGAAAGAAAGGTCCTTTAAGTAGATTCCTCAGCACATCTTTTTCTTATTTCTAATCTCATCTTTGGCCTCAAATTTTCTTTTCCTCATCACATCTCCTTCCAGTCTTAAAACTTCAAGACTCGCTCCTCCAACATCCTTTCAAAGGTGGCATAGACTAAGGTGGTGTTTGGTTTTTTGGCTTTTTACAGAAAACAATTTGTTTTCAGAATTTAGGTTGTTTGTTTTTCTATTTTTTCATAACTTATTATAAACTTTTTACTAAATAAAAAAAACCAAAATATGTATAACTTTTTCTAAATAGAAAAAATAACATATTGGTTTTTCTTTACTTTTTAATATTTAATAAAAATAAAATACTACAAAAACAAACAACCTAATATTTAACACTATTAAGTATTAAGATTCTATTTAAAATTAAGTAAAAAAAACAAACACCATGTAAATGTGTGATATTAGCATATAGCACTCACTATTTATTGGCTACCTATTCAATGGAGCAGTTAGCATCTCATCACTGGGGAAGAGTTGTTATGAAAATGCTCAAATGAGACGGTTTACATTTTCCAGGCATTTTAAATGTTTCAAGAGACAGAACAGGTTATCTTTTGTATTTGTTCTGGAAGAGAGATCAAAAGGAAGACCAGAAAAGGGCCCTCCCCTAAAAAGATAATATATCGATTAAAACAAAGCACTGCCAGAAGAAATCAAAATCAAAGCGGAACAGGTAAAATTGATATGCCTCTAGCATATCATACTGTTGAAACTCCCAAAAGTTTAGACGATCTTGTATTATGATTGATTTTCTTAACTTTAAGGAAAGACGTAGTTATTGCGCTTCAACATGACAGAAGATCTTAAACACTAAGGGTGATTCCCAAGTCACAAATGACAGCATTAACATAAAGACTTTTCTTCCATGAAAAAATATGAAATCTTACTCATGAATTTAAAAAGGAAGCAAATAGTTCAGGCAAAACATCAGACAGGATTGGTCAATGTAGGATAAAATATATCCGGTATGATAACAGGAGTCATGCTTTGGACTGTACACTGAATGGACAACTGCAAGGGTAATCCCTCAATTTAGTTCTAGTAATATTTTACTTCAACCAAAATTCACATGTTATGTGTACCATACGTTAAAATATAATTAATGCACCCTACAAATATCATTGTATTAACAGTCACTGGTACCTGTACCTCACGCATTTTGCTGTACTTGTCGGTGTATTTGCAAAATCCAATCAGCATAGCCATTGGTACCTCCAATCTGGTCTTCAACAAGATTTGCAAGTAAAAAGAAACCTTCTCTTGGTTGTTCACCTTGTCTTACAAGATGGCATAGCTGATAATATGAAGGATCACTCTCCCTAAATTTCTTAAGTATGCCCATTAGCTTTCTTGACATTTCATTGTCATGCTCATAAAGACTAACCTGGTTCTCAAGAATAAAACAAGAAATACAGTATTAGAGGGTGTCAAGAACCTCCCGACTGAAGAGCAGGAGAGGGAAACACCAATTAGAAATCAAGAGAACTGGATAAGAATTTAGTCAAAAACAGACACATTAATACACAAACAAAAAGGCAATCATATACAAAGTTGTGATTGAAGGAAATATAACAATCACATTCTAAGCCAAGGAACATGCACAACAACAAAATACTATGAAAGCTAAATAAATTCAGTGCTGACACAAAGTAGAACAAAGCAACATATTTGAAACCCGTGTAAAAGCATTATTCCCAGATGTCAGGAATTTGAATTCTTCAGGCTCTGCAACTCCAGGGAGGCAAAGCTCAAAAAAAGAAATGGTCCTTTCTGAAGTTTTAAACCTTAAGTTTACCTTACATATACCTTACAAGCTAGAGAAAGTTTCACATGGTATTCAATTTAAATTAAACTAAAAATAATGCAGGGAGATTCAAGAAAGTCCATAACATGGCCCAAAAAAAAAAAATATTTGATATGGTATTCATATTCCAGCTTAAACTCATTTGAAGAATATTACAACCTCAAACCCTTGATGGATTAGAGAAATGCTATAGTATATTAATATCTTGAGCTTCAGGTATCCCTAGATGCTCATACGCATTGCAACTGTTGATAAAATATAACCTTTAGGTGGCTATGTGCCATGTGAATCTGCATTATGCTATAATTTCCAACTCCTTGACCACTAAGGAACCGTACCAAGCAAGGTTAGACCAAACTTTCAGAATTTTAATAATTATTTTTTTTCATGTCAAGTGACTCAAAAACATTTTATATTATGAAAATATTTTGAACTTCTGGGATTTTATTTTGATTTAGGCATGACTAAAATAATTTTTTTAATAGCTGATTCCAGCCCTGACTAACAGATGACAACACTTGAAATTTAACTTCAATATTAAATAACTTTCCATGAAAACAAACCTTCAATAGAGTAAAATTCATCTTTAGCCCTCGTTTTCATGTTTCATAGAGTAATATTCTTCTAGTTGGACAAACTTTTAGGCCATAGTTAAAACTCCTCACGTCAGCCACTCCTTATCCATTTTGGAAATCAACACCTATCTCATTGTCCTCCCTCTCTCTAATACACCATCAAAACTAATATAAACCTAATAGTTTAAAGCTATTAATTAAAACCATTACTAATGAAAGAACAAACCTTCGATAAATCAGCAGCAAAGTCTTGCCCAAGTAGATTCATAGCTATTTCAGGTGAAAGCATTCTTCCAAACCAAATAACAAAGCGAAAACCATCATCATAAATATATAGACCTCTAGAATCTAAGCTCTCCGCAACTAGTGGTAACCTTTTCAACTCATCTGCCTGAGCAGTTGGCTGCAATATGACATGTAGATGCAGTTTTAGAGATTCACGTAGTAAACAGCATGATTGGAGAAAATTCAAACCAAAAGAAATTCCTTTACCTTTAAAAGATACTCATCAATCCGAATCAAGCTAGGATATAGAAGCTTCAATAATCTTTTAACAGGTAAAGTCATCATAGTATAACCTGCTGCACAGCGTTCATCGAGCTGAGCATCAGCATACCCTCCACGTAGAGGTGTTGATTTACACAGTGCTAATGCATACAAAGGCAAAAGCTTCAAAGATTCTGGATATATCATCCTGCCTCCCAACCGATGCTGCACAGCATAAAGATTTCGATATTCTTTGAAGGCCTTGACAAGCCTTAATTGCACGGAGTTCCGTGCATCTTCCAGCTTATGGGACAAAGTTTTCTCAATTGCTGCAGATAATTTCAGTCCATAAGCAGAGAAATTAAATATCATCTGAAAATCAACTTCACATATGACAACTAGCATAGGTTTCAAATCCTACCTAGCCTACAAAATAAAGACACTACAGCACCAGTATCAGCCTGGCGGTACATCTCTCCCAGATCTGCAACCACTGGTGCTGCTGCTGTATGTACCCTGATTCGCCTTTCTCCAGAAGATGAAGTGTATCTTTGATTATTAAGGACACTTTCAACACTTGCAATCTTTTAACTCCAATAACATTGACCTAATGTCCAATACAAAAAGCCACATATCTAAAACAATATAGAACTGATGAAACTCCTCTTTCCCAATGTAAAAAAATAGACTAAATTTTCAGAGAGTAGGATCAGAAGCTCCTTCAACTGAAAGAAACAAAGAAAACAACAAAAAGACTAGTGAGCTCTAGTTAAATTGATCTTAGTATTAAAGCACCCAGGAATATAAGACCAAAAGAACCCTCATAGAAATGGTTTGCTGGCAACTCAAATAAAATTGATAGATTTATAAATAAATAAATAAATGATTTTTTTTCAAAAGAAGGAAAAGAAAAAACTAAGATCCAAAAAGCAGAAAGAGGTTTCCAGTGCCAAATTTATGGTGGTGGCAGAAGCATAAACCACAGATGGCAGCTACAAATGCCCAAATACGCTTCTTGGTTTTTGCATTGGTCACTGCGAAACAGACTTCACAAACAAATCAATCAGAAATGAAATCAAAAAACCATATTAAAGTGAGTTTTGTCTGTAGGAAGGTGTTAAGAGCTATGCAAAGTACAAAGACTGATATAACATTTCTTCAACCAAATACAACCAATCCTATGAAAATCTAAGGACAAAATACTAAATTGATTTTCTTTTTTTTTTTTATCAGAACCAAAATACTAAATTGATTTAATGTTAATAATATCTCAACTTGTGTGGTGTGTAATCAAACATTCTCATCAGAATCCATCTATTCAGTTAGCAAAAGAATAGGTTAACCAGGAATTGAAGGATACAGCAGAGCAACTTGGAAATATACAGTCTGAGTTGTTAGTAAAGTCTCTTCAAGACATAACTGCATTGCAAAAGCTTTATCACAGTCTACAGCTGGAAGGGCTAACAAATCAGTGGATCTTAGCATGAAGTTCCCATGATAAGATGTAAACCGCACACCTAAAATTATAGGAAAAAGATTCAACTTTCAGTATCCAAATAGCAATTAACAAGATCTTGAAGAAGTAAAATTAAAATTTACAAGAAAAAAAAAGGGGAAAAAATAATCTCAAGAATTGTGATGGTTGAAGAGTTTCAGGAACAGTTGGACCTTTGCCACATCTTATGCGCATGACAGCTTCCCAGGCAGTTTCCCTTGTAAGGTCCCTGGATAGCTCATGTCTCAACCTATCTTGGTGAATGATTGATAAGAAGCTTGGGTAGTAGTATACCTGACCACCAGTGTACTTTGCCAAAGTTCCTGTGTTGAAAAATATTAGTTGGAACTAAGATACCACTAATTGATAGATATATAATATAACTTCAAATTGCACGCAATGTTATAACTTATCAACCCAAGCTTCAATACCCTGGAAAATGAAAAAAATTTACAACCACTTTTTAAACAATTCTCAAAGATTGAAAATAGAGCTCAATTTTTAGACAATCAAGTTTTCTTCATCACATAGTTAGTAAAAAGCTATAACCAATAACAAATAGGAACCATCCAGCCTCTAGTCTTCAGCCCCAAAACTAGGATCTTTAGCACTATCACCACACCCTGAGCATATGAAATGTGTTATCAAAAAACCTATCTCAAAAATAATAATGATAATGATAATAATAAAGAGAATAGTGGTTAAAAATTTCTCCCACCGCCTAATAATTGAAAATTAAGACCAGAGCCCAAAATCGTCTGATGATGTTAATGTTATGATGCAAAACTATTAAGCAGGGCCCATTAACTATTCTGTCTCATTACCCAGTTGCAAACCCCAATGACAAAATATAGGAGCTCAAGAAAGTCTGTGTTAAAAAAACTAAGTAGTTCTCTACCACAGGCACTCAGGACATGGGAAAGGATTTGAGACTTCAAATATCACAGTTAAATCTTGAAGGTGAGTTGAAGAACTAAGCCAAAAATTTATCCCGACAATCTAAAATTAAATAGAAGCATCAGAAAAACCCAAGATCAGCTGGTCAAGTCAATTTTTACAATGTAAACTGATAAGCAAGACCTACTAACCATTCTGTTCCAGTATCTAGTTTCAAGCCATCTGCACAAGACCTAAGTATTTGTGAAGGTCTAGATTCTCAAATTCAAAATTCTATGACCAAAGAGAATTCTTTTATATCAGAATTGTCCAAAAACAAAAATTAGCTGATGTGGATAATAAGATTTGCAATGTTCTGAAATGCTGCTTGGGTCAAAGATGTGTGGAGTTCTACTGAGGGAGGGGGGAGTTGGAGTCTGCACTTCTCTAGATCTTTCAATGATTGGGAGGTGGATGAGGTGTACAGGTTTTTTCTGGGCCTTAATGGGAAGAGAGTTCAGTAGGATGTGGAAGATAGGGTGCTTTAGAGAGAGACTAAATGTGGGAAGTTTTCCATTAAGTCTCTCTACAAAGCATTAGTTTCAGGCCCTCCAGTCTCTTGTCCTTCGACTGTCATTTGGAAAGCTTGCGTGCAGCCTAAAGTAAGTTTTTATGGGTGGGAAGCAACATGAGGAAAAACTCTAACTTTGGACCAACTTCAGAAGAGAGGATTATCTTTAGCGAACAGATGCTACCTTTGTCAAATGCATGAAGAATCAATGAAATGACATTCTTCTCCATTGCGCCAAGGCAAGGACTCTTTGGGCGATGTTTTTCACTCTTTTTGGGGTGTAGTGGGTGCTGCTAGCCACAGTTAAGGCGACGCTTTTGGGCTGAGACGGGTCTTTTGTGGGAAAAAAGAGAAAGGAAGTTTGGAGAGTAAGCCCATTGTGTATTTTTTGGACGATCTGAGGAACAAAATTGCATTTGAGGAAGAAGTGCTGTCAATCCAAAGACTCAAAAGTTCTTTTGTTTATTTCCTTTGATCGGAGCTGAAATTGTTCATAAAAGATGGTCTTTCAACTTTAGTTGATCATATTGATTGGGTGGGAACCCATTGAGGGTGGGGTTCCTTTTGCACCTCCATTCTTAGCAGCTGAGTTGTTCCAGCTGGGGAGTGGGGTGGGGGGGGTGTTTCTTCTTTATATACTTTGAGCCACTGTTTTTGCGGCTTTTTCAATACAGTTTTTCTCTTCTACTTATCAAAAAAGAAAAAAAAGTGTTCTGAAATGCTAAATATCAAAGTAAAAGAACTTATAAGGCAATAAGATAAAAGGCACACTGGTAACTTGTTCATCATAAAAACACAAAAAGTAACATCAAGAAGCACATAACGAATTCACAAAAAGTCATCAAATACAAATGCAAGGATTTGTGAACTTAAAATTCAATCAGAACTTCTAACCCTTGAAATTCGAAACCATAAGCACATACCTAAGGAGGCTATATCTGTGTATTTGTCACTGAAAGCATATATATTCGCCGCTATCTGGTACTTAGTAAGATCAGCAGCCATTTGCTTATAAAATGGATCTTCAGGTAATCTCAATGCATGTTCTTTATCAGTTCCATAAACACGAAGGTCATCACCACGCAGCTTCAGGCGGCCAACGCCAAGAGAAGGCAGTGTATTCTGGAAAATCAACAATTTACCCCCAAGTTGGCTCTGCATAGAACAGGAAAAACACTAAGTTTACACCAAGTGACTGAATAAAAAACTTTCGAAAGTTTAAAGAGTCAGGGGAAAATTTTCAGTGGAAAGGTAAAGATTATCTTTTAAAAAGATGGAGAGAGAGAGAGAGAGAGAGAGAGAGAAGGGAAAAAGAAAAAGAAAGATAACTTTTTACAGTAAGTAGAAGTTCAAAATAGTGCTGGTTGAAAGAAATTACACACCATAACCATAAAAGCAGCCTTAAGAGCTGGACCAAACGCAGATTCTATGTTGACATTGTCCTGAAACATAGATGGCAAGCTATCTAGAAATGTTTCCACCACACTTCTTGATTCGGACAAATTCACAAGGAGATCATCTGGCAATGGAACAAATATATCATCTAGATCTGAGACTACCATCATTTGAGGCTGTGTCAATGACGACTGGAACAGACAAAACCCCAAGTTACTTAGAACTCCCCCTAAGGCTGAAGCAGCAAAATGATGGCATATAAATACATGTTATAGCTGATAGCAGTATCTATGACTTGCCTTCATATTATAAAAATGAATGGTGCCGTCAAAAGTTATGAAACCAATCTGTGTTCTGGTGGAACCAGGTAGCTCATCCAAGCAAGATCTAATAGTTTGTGCTACAACCTGCAGAATGTTAATGGTGCACATTAACTTCAGATTATGCCAAACAAAAACCATACAGCCTCTGTCCATTACCTCAGGGGTCAACATAAATAAAATTATGACAGCATAACAAATGCAGGCAGATATACTAAATTATGAATAGCAAGACCATGTAAGAGAAAGTCATATTACACCACATCTCTTTTCCTGGGGTAACCACAAACCTTAATTTATCAGTGCCAAACATAAGAACACGGTTATCCATGCTGGCCAGCCTTTTTTTATTCTAAATTTATTTGCATAAAGGTAATCTTTTATTAGAAGAATGTTCCTATTCTTGCAGACCTATAATCAATATTTCTAACTTAGAGTTAGTTTTCCTACCAAAAAAAAATACTTGTCTTACATCCACAAAACTGTTTCTTTGTTCTACAGCTGATCAATTAATAAGAATGAGTTGCATATTTGTTTGTTTGTTTCTTTCTTTCTTTCTTGCTTGCTTGCTTTTTTTTTTTTTCCTTTTTTTCAGTTGAAGCATTGGCTAAAGAAAATTTTAATTAAAATGAATTGTATGTTACACACAACAATCTCGAAGTATTAGGTTACACATAGTCTATTGGTTGGGTGAGGGTCGAACAAACAGATCAAATGCTAAAATTCTCCTCCTTATTTTTATTTTTGGAGTGGGTGAAGGTGGGCTTAATTGATGCTTGGTATATGGTAGACTTAGTCAGCTGGTTGGGTGGCATTTAAGGGGAGGAGTAATTATTTCTAATTTTCATTTTCTTCGATTTGACCTTGCCTCTGGTGCCCATGTATATGACCCACATACTCAGGTGGGCTTTTTTTTGGTAGGCAATTAATATATCTTTTTTGCTTGCTAATAAAAAAAAATTGGTTACACATAGATCATGTTTCAATTAAATCATGTACTGGCTTGGCACCAGTTCCAGAAATAGAAATAACAAATAAAATATGCTACACAACATATTCCTTCCAAGATGAAAGTGCTTACCTCAAGCATACCACTCCTAACCGCAGATAGTGATACGTCGATGAGGAAAAAATATAGTGGTGGCATTGGAGGACGAACCATATATTCAGTGGGAGCAACAAATTCCACACTACCCTTAATAAGCTCAGGACGTTGATCCAAATCAATTCTTCTGCCAATTGCATCCAAATGGGAGAAATAATCACCAGAAACTGAACAATAGAGTTGAAATTGGTCAGAAATTATGCAATGAAAAACAAAACCACAGTAATCAACCATATCCCATACCACCCTGAGTAAACTGGTGATGGCACAATTACAGAAAAGTAGTCTATTGAAAAGGAGGCTTCACTAGGCCAGCAAATGAAGCTGCTTGGTTTGAAATAGCAATGTCTAAACCACTGAATATGAATACAGAAATGAGAGAAACAATGTAAATAGGTCTAATATGATTCTTCTGGACAAATAATGTAGATTAAATGGATTTCTTTTTTCTTTTTCTTTTTTTTTTTTGATAAGAAGCAAGAAAATATCGTAAATAATAGAGAAGGAAGCTATACAGCAAGGTACACAAGACATATACAAATGCCAAATGGCATTGCCATAATAGACAAAACAAAAAATAAACACCACTCCCTATCTCAACTAGAGCCCACCCAATCTACAAAATCAACTAAAGGCATCGAGCATTCTTCGATGTACAAACTAACCCATGACTTGAGATCGTTCAGAAAAGTGAATCTTAGCTCTTGAACTGTCCGCCCTTACTCTCAAACACCCTTTAAATCTTTTCCTTCCAAATTGTCCAAAAAATGCGTAGGAGGACTCTCCAAGCCTTCTTCCGTCTTCTTCCCACAAAAGACTCGTGCCAACTAAGAAGAGTCCTTTCTTTTTTTAATCAGAAACTTAGGAGAGTCTCTTTGACCATAGACCAAAGGACACATGCAATGCGAAAAAAATAGAATAGAAGTTATAGAGCCCTTACTAGGCCAGCAAATGAAGCTGCTTGGTTTGAAATAGAAATGTCTGAACCACTGGATATGAATGCAAGAATGAGAGAAATAATGTGAAGAGGACTAATATGATACTTCGGGACAAATGATGTAGATTAAATGGATTTCTTTATTCCTTTTTTTTTTTTTTTTTTTTTTATAAGAAGCAAGAAAATATTATAAATAATAAAGAAGGAAGCTATACACCAAGGTACACAGGACATAGACAAAGGCTAAATGGCATTGCCATGATAGAGAGAACAATAAAAAAACACCACTCCCTGTCTCAGCTAGAGCCCACCCAATCTAACAAATCAATTAAAGGCATTGAGCATTCTTCTATGTACAAAGTAGCCCATGGCTGGAGATTACTAACAAAAGTGTGTTTTAGCGCTTGAACTGTCTGCTCCTTACTCTCAAACACCCTTTACATCTTTTTCTTCCAAATTGTCCAAAAAATGCATAGGAGAGCAGTTCTCCAAGACTTCTTCGGTCTTCTTCCTACAAAAGATTGGTCCCAACTTATGAGAGTCTTCTTTTTTTAATCAAAGGGAATAGAAGTTGTTATAGAGCCCTTACTTCAAAGTAGTGCAGGAGAATGTGATCTATTGACTCTTCTTCGCTTTTGCAAAGAACACATCTATTCACCAACAACCATTCTCTCTTCTTAAGAGGTTCTCCGATCAACACTTTGCCCTAACTAAGTTCCCAAACAAAAAGGCTCACTTTTGATGGAACCCATGAATTCCAAATGATGACCTTTGAGAAAGGAATTGCATGCCTCAACTCCAAAATGAAATGTAAAGATTTGATGGACAAGGATCCCATTCCTAGAATCCATCCATGCCACTCTATCATTTTCTTTGATCCTTACCAACCTCCCTTGAAGCCTTCAGAAAAAAGACTTTACATCATCTAGCTCCCAATCATTCAAATATATATCGGAACAAGGATTCCAATGGTCCCCCTCACTCGGATCATCCCAAACGTCTGCCACCCATGAATTCCAAAAAAAAAATTAAATATTTTTTTGGACTTAGTGATCCATTTTATTTTTTTTACTGACTCCATCTCATTAAATCACTAGCTATTTTGAGAACATGGATAAGAGAAACAATGTAAATGTCTAACATGGCCCTTCCAAACAAGTGTAGTAAATTAAGAGAAAATAACATAATATTGTCTTTTTAGTTAAGAACATAATAAGTATTTTGAGTATTAGTCCTTTTTCTTTCTTTTAGTGAAGCCGTTTTTTTATGAGTAAAGCAAGAGAATATTATAAACAAGAATTTCTATTAGTGAAGCCCTCCTATCTAAGCAATTCAAATTTCCAGATAAAATCACTAATTTCATAAGTTTTGAAAAATAAATATCAAGTATCAGGTATATGAAAACTAATCATATAAAAGGCTTCCAGTCACAGTGAAAAATAATGAAATAGGTGACTCAAAGAGAACTTGATACTGTACTTAATACCTTAATAACATACTCTTAAGAGTAAGGAGAGTACAGTTTTGCATTAGGAGAAGAAGAAGAAGAAGAACTTGATTCTGGACTTAATACCATACTCTTAAGAGTTAAGGGGGAGTACAGTTTTGCATTAGGAGGAGGAGGAGGAAGAAGAAGAAGAACTTGATTCTGTACTCAATACCATACACTTAAGAAGGAGAAGAAGAGTAAGGAGAGTACAGTTTTGCATTAGGAGGAGAAGACGAAGAGTAAGGAGAGTATAATTTTGCATTACGAGAAGAAGAAGAAGAAAAGAAAACCCATTCCAAGAATTTAGGTCTATGAAACTTTCATTGTATAAGGGCTAAATTCACATCTTTGCATTAGGAGAAGAAGAAGAAAAGAAAACTCATGCTAAGAATTCAGTTCGATGAAACGTTCATTGTATAAGGGCTGAATTCACAGGTTTCAAGTTTCAACAGCGGTTGCCACATCCAAGTCACACCTCCCAAGCCCCTCTGGTCCACATTGGCTGACAGTTGATCTTTTGCATTATTGAATAGAGACCAATTTGAAATATACAGAGAAAAGCAAATAAAGATGCATTGATGGGTGTCCAAAAAAAGGGAGGACACCTTATCTATAAAATTTAAAGCATGTTAGGTATTAACATAACTTTCAAATCCAAGTAGTACCACCACAACCTACATTATCTGCATAATACACTAATACAGTTAGATTTATGTAAAACAGTAGCAGATTAGATAAATCTAAACAACTACTTATGATTAGTTTTCATCATGCAATCTAAACATTAAAGAGTGTAAGCTTTTTACTTTTAAATTATATATAAAAATATGAAGATAGATGGCTGATTCCTAGGTTACATGCCCCTAATTATGCAGGTAGTCTCATTATGATGTAGAAGTCTAGCACTTTGGTTGCTATTTTTGGTGCTTTTTGTAAATCTCTTTTCATTTGTCTATCAAAAAAATTATGATGTAGAAGTCTATGTGACAAGCAACAATGATTGATTTCATAAACACTAATTACAACCAGAAAGTGACAATAGGATGACTTTTATCCCTTATAGTTCTTCATTTTACCACTTATGCCAAAGACAATGCCAAAAACTTACAAATGGGGAATGTGAACCATTTCACACACCCTCACTAACAGGCAAAATCTCACCATAGATTTATCACACAGCTAACCATCAATAATTTGCTTCTCTACCCCTAAAACACTCCCAAATAGCAAATATATCTTTTTGTGTTGATATTTAGCTGCAAATTTACCATCATTGAGCAAAGAACAGATGTTGCAACGCCACTTTCTGCCACCATCAGTAAATGTCACATACGGATTCACATATGTGCGACATCTTCTACAACGAATAATGCCAGTTGCAGCAAAATTGACGATTGGTACTTCCTCCTGAAAAGAGAAGAAGAGTTGACAAGTAGATGAACTGAGAGTGTCAATAGAATAGACATAAGAAACAAAATATTTTCATGCTCCATATGCATTATAACATGCTCGATACAAATAAACCTTGGTCATGCTTAGTATATAGATACTAACCCCATCAGGAGGCACCGCAAGAGGACAAACAACTGCTCCTAGAGGCAAATGCCACCTTGAAACCAATGACTGGGAATTTGGTATACCAGAAGTTGTCAGCCGTAGATATCTGGAATGACAATTCATGGGATACATCTCAGCAAAGGAATTTGGTTCAACGTCACCTTCCAATGGCCTTGGCAATGCTTTTGAATCAATCCCTAGATCAATTGATCCAGGAACAGATCCAACAGAAAGAGAGCTGAAATCTTCTATCAAGCCCTGGACAGCTCCTATAGGAGGTCCAGTGCCTGGATGTTGCATTTGTTCCCTTGAATGCAGGCCTAATGGTGCAGCAACTGGTGGAGGTGGGATGTAACCTCCTGGTTGAGCAAGAAAAGGGGGAGAAGATGTTGGTGGGGCTGCTGCATAACCTCCTTGTTGAGTAAGAAAAGGAGACTGTACAGCAGGTGCTTGTGGAACTGCATTAGACTGCTTGCTTGGATAACCAGGAAAAGATGGCTGTAAATTGGCTCTTGCTGCAGGATAAGTTGACTCTGGTGGGGGAAAAGATGGCTGAAACGATGGTCTGGAAGCTGAAAATGAAGAATCTAGTGGAGGCTGGGGAGCATTTGCACGTAATGGTGCACTATTCATGCTTTGTGGCGGAGATCCCATAGGCACTGAAGGTAGCTGAGACTGTGGACGGAAAGAAACTGGTGGAACTTGACCTGCAGGAGGTTGAACTGGTGGAGGAAAAACAGGTTGCCCCACAGGTAGAGGGCGTGCAGGAGGTGCTTGAGCTGTTGAAGGATTTTGTAGTGTTGTGAAACGCTGGAAAGGTCCCAGAGTTGGTGGGGCATTTGCTGAAGGCACAGAAGGCAAGGATGGATCACTGAACCTAGCTGGTGGAGTAGGTCTAAAACCAGAGGTCTCTGGTCCAACCACAGGCCCAGATGACAAGAAAGGCATTGCAGCCTGGGGAGTAGATGATGGGGTGGGTCTAAATCCAGAGGCCTGTGATCCCACCACAGGCCCAGATGATAGAAAAGGCATTGTAGGCTGGGGACCAGCTGCAAAGGGCGTAGCAGCAGGCCTTGCAGGGAAACTTGGACGATTAGGATTCTCAGTTCCCATTGGTTTTGTCTCACTCACTCAATCTCCTTGTAATATCTATACTCCCATGAGTTAAACCTGTCATAACATGCAATACATGACATCTGTCATTCACAAAAGGAACAATAAATGATCACAGCACACCAATTTAGAGTTTAGGAAGCGGAAATCTGTCTTTTGTTAAGAGAATTTTTTATTCACTGAAGAGGACAAAAGCAGACATATCAATGCAAAACAAATATGTCAAAGAGATTTTGTATTTCAAATGTAAGACTGATGAAATCCCTTATTTTTTTTCCTTTTTCTCAATGGTAAGCAAGCGATTAATTTGTTTGATGGCCAACAAGCAACGCAAAGAAACCTGAATCAAAGCACAACCAGAAATAGGTGCAAAAGATGTTTTCTAAAATTTTATAGTCAGTGAGGTTCATATATATATTTTCACACAAGGAAAATTTATCACATCAAAATAGAGTTCATATGATCCCGTGATTGGGCCACATGAATGTAGCACTACTAATCATCCTTTTTCTTCTTGCAAGGCAACTATTAACCCTTGCATATCAAAACAAGGCAGTTTAGCTTCATCAGATTAACTAAATTATTGTTTTTTATCCCGAAGCATATATAATGCTAAGTGGATAAACTTTGATGTTGAGAAAGAGAATGGTGCTAAAATATAATGCTTCCATGTTATGTATTTTTAAATTATGATGGGCAACATTCCCTTATTTCATAGGTTTTTTGGCCCCATAATTTCATGTAGGAATTCTCAAGGAAATAAAATTCCAATTTTACAAGGTTTACAAATAGCCTTTAGATGTGGTCAGGTAGTCCCAATTACAAGTGTTGAGCTAAGGATCCCATTTTTCCTAGAATGTAAGGATAGCATATAAGCCAATATGGAGCACCAGTCACTAGTTATTCTTCCTTTTCATCTCCTCCAAATATCTATAACAGCTTTTGTCATTGTATTGGGAGCATCAGCTGCAACTATAACTAGTATCAAATCCCCAAAACATAAACTCATTGAGAATGCCATCTGCCAAGCACAACTATTAAGATTGCAGAGTTCATTGCTTTAACACATGAAGGCTTTTTCCTCATTAAGGGCATCTTCTAAGTTGATTGATAAATGAATAACAAGCCACAATGCAAACAGAACCAAAATCTAAATGATCAAGTCAGAGCATAACAAAATGAAATTACCTTAACATCTGGAAATAAACAACAACAGAATGTGCACGTAACCCCATAATTCAATCAAGCTTTCCCCTAATTCTACAATCTACACTTTCTTGAATGTCAAGCAATAAAACAGAGATCTAAAGCTACACAACCCAACAGCCCAATCAAGCCCAGCTGTTCCTCCCACCCTCGATCACACAGAGGCAGCAACAAAACCCTAAAACCAAGTTTGCATGGACAGATTTGAAATCCAAAAATCCAGCTTTCATTCGGAATTGATTCCAATTCAAATTCCAAATCTACAGATAGCAATCAAACTGCAACAGACACCAATCCCAACCCCAAATTCTCAAGTCCTCCATGGATTAAACAACAAACAACCATACCAACACAAATCAAGAAAAAAACCATATCCAGATCTACCAGAACTTGAAAAATACGAGTGGACACAGAAGAAAACCCTAGATCAGAGGCGCGTACCAGAAGAGTGGTGGAGAATTGGGAGTGTAGATCGGGGTATGAGATCGGAGAACAGTCGTTGGAGTGTGGAGATGTTGTTGGCGTTGGTGAAACCCTAGACTCGCAGTGGGAGATTACCGTTGCGAATCGCAGACCTTTCTCTCTCCTATCTCCTCTCTCTCTCCTCTTTGTCTCTCTACTGTGTATTGGTCTCGTTGGCAGAAGGGAGAAAGAAGGCACAGCCGGCTTAAGGGGTTTGGCTCACCCCCGGTTTTGTTTCCTGCGGTTTATATTAATGCTGTGCCACGTGGCAAATTTAGAAAATCAATCATATTTTCTAAAATATTTTTATCAGATTTTTCATTATATTATTTTAAGAAAATAATAAAACTCAAAAAATTAAGAGCATGTTGGAGAAAGTTTTCAAAAACAATTTTCTATTTTTAAAAACAAAAAACAATTTTTAAAAATTTATAACACTATTTGATTTTTGTTCTCTATTTCCAATTTTTAAAAATAAAATGAAATTAGACAACAACTTTTAAAAAACAAGTAAAGATTGTTTTTATCGGTTTTTAAAAATAATAGAAAAACACATGCATTATATTATTTCTCTTTTATAGAAAATTATTATTTTTCAAATTTTTTCTTTAGGTAAATTAACTCCAAATTAAACAAGACTTAATGTCTTAAATTTACTAACAAGTCTAATAATTTTTAAAAATAATTTAAAACTTAAATAATAAACTCATTAATACCATAAATTTATTAATATAATAAAACTATATTTTTTCTAATATATAATAAAATAGTATATTTTCTATTAAAAATATAATTTATAATTTTATTATAATATTACTATTTATGTTTTTACTAAAAACTATATATTTTTAAATTTATTTATAATTACAAATTTATTTTCATTTTCAATAAGACTTCAATTAAATTTAATAATTAATATTATATAAATTGAATTTAAAATATTTTTACAAAATCAAAATAATTAAAAAAAAAAACAATCTATCGGAACAAGACTTTTTGTTTTTTTATTTTTAAAATCCTTTTATAATAATAATTTATAAAATATCCTTAATTTTATAAAACAATAAAAAAATTGATCTTTAACTTTAAAAAAGTTTCTAATAAAAAAATATGATCAAACAAATAATTAAAAAATAATAATTAAAGTACTTAATTGATTTGTATTAAAAATGAATATTAAAATTATTTTTATCTTATAGAAAATTTTGTTTCACTACAATAAAAAAATTGTTTCATAATTAAAAAATATATATTTATCTTTAACTCATACATAATTGTGGATTTGTTTTTTATTTTTTTAATAAGACTTGATTTGAATTTGATTTCATATTATTATAAATTAATTTTATAATTTTTTTATTAAAAGAAAAGAGTAATACATTGTTTTTAAAAAATAATACAAATTATTTCATCCAAACAAGCTTCTTGTTTTTAGTTTTAAAAAACTATTTTTTAAAATATCTTACCAAACACTCTAGTTTTTGAAAAATTCTAAGGGTCTATTTGATAATTGTTTTTTAAAACAGTTCTAAAAAATAATTTTTAATAACAGTTTTTAAAAATTGTTTTCTAATGTTTTGTAAAATAAAAGTTTGTTTGAAAACCTAAAATGTTTTTAATCTGTTTTTAATATTTTTAAATATGTTTTAAAAATAATTTTTACATCCATAGCTTTAGTTTTAATCATTACATATGTTTATATAATTATTTTTTAAAACAACTCTAAAAAAACAATTGAAAACAATTAAAATATGTTATCTAAAAACACCACATTTTACGTTTTCTCATAACTGGAAAAAAAAATAGTTTATAGTTGTCAAACATATTTCCCCCCTCCCCCCCTTTTTTTTGTTATAGAAAACATAAAACTGTTGCCAAATAACCCTTAAAAAACTGTTTTTTTGTTCTTTATTTTGAAAACAAAATTTAAAAAACATTGCCAAAGGGGCCCTAAAATTCTAAATATATATGTATATATATTTAGTTTTAGAAATGACTTGCAAATTTATTTGATTGTTTATTAAATATTTTGTTTAATTATAAATAAAAATAAATAAATTACCAATAATAAGATATCTTATTTGGTTGGTTGTAGAAAATATGACAAAAAATAAAATAAAAATATTTTTTTCCAAATTGTTAAATCTTTATCTAAATGATAAAACCAGGAAAAATGAAATGTTGGAACAATTATGATTTAAGGCTAATTAAAGCAGAAAATGGATTTAAGATCCACATATTTAGTATAATTAATGTTAAGGATATAAAATATGAAAGACAAAAATCAAATCGGGAAAATGAATATGTTTATGAATCTCATCCTTCAAAGAATATATTATTTTCCTTTTTCTTTAATCGGACTCATTTACTCTTCCTTTTTTATCTCCAAATATCATATTTATTTCATATTTTTAATTTATTTTCCAAAAATATTTTCATATTTTTTCATTTATCTTTTTATTAAAAAATTAAAAAAAAAAAAAAGCGCAATATGCTTATTAATAAAATTTTAGTTATATATTTAAAATTTTTATTTTTCTAATTTAATTTAATTTTTATATTTTATAATTAAATAAGTTAACTTTTAAGTAAAAATGAATATTTTCTATAATTTAAATTTATTTTTAGTTTTATTTTCATTTTCATTTTCCTATCTTATTTTATTATTAATAATATAACATTTTAGTAATGTTATTGAAAGTAATTAATAAAACTTTTCTTAAAATTTAATATTAATAATAGCATTTTCAAAATGTGATTTTCATATATTTGAAAGAGAGTCATAATTGTTTTTTAGATTTTTTTTTTATATTTTAGAATTTTCATCACACATATATTGTTATTATATGAAATAAAAATTCATATTGAAATCATTTAAAAAATAATTTTAATACTTTCATTTTAAAAAATAATTTAAAATTATATATTAAAATAAACTTTTTAAATCAAAAGTTTACTTTCCACGGGGGTTTAATTTATTTATTTTTATCATTTTTAAAAAACAAATCATTAGAGAATTAAGTGTTGTGGATGATACAATATAGTCACATAATACAAATTCATTTTATAAGTGTAGACCCCTTTTGTGGGGGGCCCCGGAAGAGTGTTTTTAGCTCTTCTTTGCATTTCTTTTTTGAAATAAAGGGGGCCCCTTTTCTCCCGGGAAACCTGCTGCATGGGCATGGCAGGGGCCATGCTGGTGGTGGAGAAACCATACTTGTTGATGCATGAACAGGAAGGTTGGTGATGGCTTGCTGAGGAAGAAAAACAGAGAAGGAAGATAGAAACGGCAAAGGTTTTTTTTTTTTTTTTTTTTTCTGGAGAGACTACTAGTTACAGAGGAGGAGGCTTGCTGGTTTCAAGGATCTTGGAGAGTGAAACTTGAAGAAGAAGAGAAGAGGAGGGGGGGGGGAGAAGAAGGAAGCGTCCCCAGGTATGCCATTGATGACTCCTTGCTTCTATTCATCATCTGATTGTTTCATTTTTTTTCTTTCTTTGGTTATTTTCTGGTTACTTTCCCTTTGATCCAGATGTGGATAGCTATTAGTTGATGTATTTTTGGATGAGGTTTGAGTTATTAGTATGCTTTGATATTATTGACTCATGTTTTGTTCACAAATCCCTGTTTATCACTCTCATCAGAAATCACCATACCCATTTTTTTTTGGATCCCTTCATACCCATTTTCTTTCAAACCTGTCATCCCTGCACACCATCCTCTATCTTTCTCTCTCTACAGCACGCCATGCACCTCAAGCCTTCGTCTTAGCATGGTCATGCATGGCCACCTCTTACCTATATCCACGCCATATCCAAGCCCATCTCTCCCTCTTCTCAGCCACTTGAGCCCTCAAAAACCCCGTCTTTCCCCTCATCCGCTGAAGGGGGCACGATCACAGGTGGAGCTCCGACCAAACGCCACCTTCCAGAGCAACAGAGCAACGGGGGACAATGGCGGCCTCTGATGTGACCGACAAACCTGTTCTTAGTCTCATCAACGAGCAACTCCGTGGCCTCCGCAAGAAATACAACTGTATCACACAAATAGAAGGAGCTATTGCCCAAGGCAAACCCATCAACAAAGAACAGGAAGACGTTCTCCGCTCCAAGCCCGCCGTCACCGTCCTCATCGACGAGTCGGAAAGGCTTCGCCAGCCTCATTCCGCTACCGTTGAAGAGGAACTTAGTCTCACTTTCCAACGCTACCACTTACCCCTCTCTCCACCCCATCCTTCACTTCTTTTCGCTGCATGCACCGCGTCTGCAGGGCGCCCACTCACGTCACTAGCCGCCATCACCCGCTTCAGCTATGCGGGCATTGGCACTAGCCACCATGGCGGCAGCATCTTTTGGACGCCACCGGACCGCCGCCACGACTCCCCTCTTTATCGTGCCGCCGGTAATGGAAGCTCCCTTTGAGGTTGATACCCAAGTGGAGAGGCAAGCGGTGAAGAGAACGTTTGTTTGAGCTTTGCCATGATGGCTTTGGGTTTGGGTTTGAATTTGGAGCCCAGGCCCAAGCCTATGATGAAGAGTGTGTTTGTAATTGGGCTTGCCCATGAAGACTTTGAGCTTGGATTTGAGTTGCAGCCCAAGCCCAGTTTATGTGGATAAAGGGCCCTATGCCAATCCTTCAAAAATCCCATGCCTCAATTTAATTTTTCAAATATTTGCTTAAATCTTATTTTTATAAATAGAACCATTATGATCCCATACTTGCCTAGTCATTTAAAGTCTAAATCCCTCAAAAATCCCATGCCTCGATTTAATTTTTCAATAGTTTGCTTAAATCTTATTTTTATAAATAGAATCATTATCTCATACATATATAGTTATTTAAAGTCTAACTCTTTTAAAAATCTCATGTCTTAATTTAATTTCTCTATAAGTCGTTTAAATCTCATTTACATCAATTAGAATTATTATCACATATTTATCTAGTTATTTAAAGCCCAATTCTTCAAAAATCCTATGTCTTAATCTAATCTTTCAATAATCCGTTCAAATCTCATTTTCATCAATTAGAATTATTATCATATCTTTATCTAATTATTTAAAGTTTAATCCTTCAAAAATTCCATGTTTTAATTTAATCTTTCAAATCCTAAAAACTCTACAATTCAACTCAATCTTATTTTCATCACTTAGAGTTACAATCCCGTATTTATTTAGTTATTTAAAGTCTAATCCTTCGAACATTCCACATTTTAATTTAATTTTTCAATCCGAAAAATTCTACAATTCATTTAAATTTCATTTTTATCAATTAGAATCATCTTCCCATATTTATTTAAAGTCCAATATTTCAAAAACCTCAATTTAACTTTCAACCTTAAAAATTCTATTATTCGCCTAAATGTTATTTTCGTTAACTAGAATCCTTATTCCCTGTGCTTTTATTCATTTAGGGTTCAACTCTTCAAAAATTCAATGTCCTAACTTGATTTTCAAACCCCTAAGAACTCCACTATTCTTTTTATTCGATTTAAATGATTATTTTCTTTAGTTAGTATTATCATCCTATATTAGTTTATTTATCCAAAATCCAATCCTTTAAAAAGATCCAATGTCATGATTTAATTTTCAATCCTAAAATTCTACTATTTGTCTAAATGTTATTTTCTTTAATTAGAATTAGAATCCCATTTTTATTTACTTATTTAAAGTCTAATCCTTCGAAAATCCCTTGCCTTAACTTAATTTTTCAATAATTCGTTTAAGTCTTATTTTCATCAATTAGAATTACAATCCCGTTTTTGTCTAGTTATTTAAAGTCTAACCCTTCAAAAATCCGATGTCCTAACTTAATTTTCAACCCTAAAAATTCCACTATTCTCTTTATTCATTTAAATGTTATTTTCCTTAAGCAGAATTGTCATCCTATATTTATTTATTTATTCAAAGTCCAATTCTTCAAAAACCTGACTTCCTAATTTAATTTTTAATCTCACGAATCTCACTATCCTCTTTCACCCGTCCGAATATCGTTTTTGATTAACTAGTAACGCTATTCTATATTTATTTATTTATTTCTTTTAAAAATCTCAATCTTTCAAAATTTAATTTTTAATCTCACAAATCTCACTATTCACTTTCATCCGTTCCAATATCGTTTTGATTAATTAGTAGCATTATCCTATACTTACCTATTTATTTCTCTTAAAAATCTCAATCATTAAAGTCTAATTCTTCAAAATTCCGATTTCTAAATTTAGCTATCTGAAATTCCAATTGTCTTATCTCCGAACTTAATTTTCAGTTCCCCATGCTCCAATCCTCGTATTTATCTCGCTACTTATTATTATCATTATCACTATTACTTTATTCATTATTTCTATAAATTCTGCCTTCGAATGACTTTCAAGATTGCCACCTTTTTTTTTATAAATCGACATTCATAATCTCTACTTCTCAAATAGCTTACAATTTTGATTTATTTCAAAATTTAATTCCTAAAGCCCTAATTTTCGTAACTTAGTTTTCCTTAAAAATCCCGAACTTTCAAATAATTCATCAAAATCCCAATTTCTTTCAAATTTAATTTCTAAAATTCTTATTCTTACGTCTAATTCCAAAGAATCCAATTTTCAAATAATCTTCAAAACTCCAATTTTCAAATAACCTCTAAGACTCCAATTTTCAAATGAATTTCGAAAATCCAGTTTTCCTTCGAACAATCTCAATTTCCGTTTGGTGATGCATGTGATGTGTTTCGTGCTCTATATTGTGCACTAACCTCATTTTTATGATAGCGTATTACTCGTTCGTGGCCCAGGTACGCATCTACTCCTATTATGGTCATTCTCTATTGCATGTTTTGATTTCCATATGCACTTAATCGGTTTGAGTATTCTTTGATTTTCTCGTCAATTGCCACGTCAGCTTTATTTTATTAGTAGAGACCCGACTTTAGGGACTTAGAGGGATACTATAGTCTTTTACCGTACCTTCCCGATAAGTAACCTGACCCCAGAGTCCGATCCGGTTTTTCGCAGATCATCTTTTCCAAAATAAGGAGTCGCACTTAGGGTTTTCTTTCTTATTTTGTTTACCCTTTTAAAAATAAAACAAAAATAAGTGACGACTCCAAGTCATTTTCTTAATCAATAAAAATCATTTTTCAAATTAAAATCGAGCTCGTCATCGAGTGGGAAATGCATAAGCCGAAATGCAGGGTCCACAATAAGATTTCCATATCTTTGGCATTATGAAAAAAAATCATATCATTTAACTCAATTATAAATATTTATTAACATTTAAGCTAAATTTTACTGTGTTTTGCGATCATTATCAGTTTTATCTATCTCTAAAGCATAATTATTATTTTTTTTTTAACATTTTTTTTTTAAGGTTGTTATAGGAAAATTTAGAAACATTTTGGGATATTTTTAAGATTTATTAAGGATATATTATATAAAAAACACAAAATACCAAAAATAAAACATTTTAAATATGTTCACTAATAGATTATCCAAACTTAAAAAATATCCTCAATAGTTTGAAATTTGTATTTATGTTTTTCTCCCTCTTGTATTAATACAAAATATATTTTCTAATAATCTATAAATTAATGTGAATTTAATTTTATGCATATTTATTTATGTACAATTTAACTAATTAAAGAATAATAAAGCATAAGAAAATTAAAATTGAAAAAAAATATGATTTATTTTAAAACTCAAAATTTAAAATAGGCCCATTTCAAGTGTCCCTCAAAATCAAGTTAAGCCCATGGGCTAGTCCAAGCCTAAGCCCTAGATGAGACCCATTAGACATCCCCAAATTTACTTATAAGTCAATTTCTAGGCATATTTCAATGGGGTGTTTGGTAGAACTTAATACTTATTATTTAATGATTTAAGTTAAATTTAACTTAAATTTTACTTAAGTTGTTAGCTTAAAACTTTTTAGTTATTACTTAATTTTTGCTTTAAGTATTAAAGTTGTTTGATAAAATTAGCTTAAAACTATTTTTAAATAATCAAATTGATATATTTATCTTTATAAATTAGAACTAGGGTAGAGGAGGTTGAGTAATATTGGAGGTTGTGGAGTAATAAAGGAAATTGTGAAAATAACTAAAGCAAACGAGGGTAAAAAGGAAAAATGAAGATTTTGATTTAAAAATAAGTTAATTGTTTTTATTTATTACTTAAAGTTATTTTTTACTTTAAGTCATACCGTTAAGTTATTTTATCAAACATACTTAATTTACCTAATGACTTAAACTAAGTTATTAAATCACTTTAAATTATAAAGTTGGTTTACGAAACACCCACCAAATCCTTGTCTTTCCAAGTTTGGCCCATGCTATGCTAAAAATTTAAAAATAAAACAATAATTAAAAACTCATTCGATTACACTGCCTTTAATCAAATTATAAGCGAGGTATTTGTCCAATTCTTAATATTCAATCAATTTAAAAATAATATTATTTTTGAGTTTTTTTTTGTAATTTTAAAATAAATAAATTATTTAATTTTTAGATGGGTCAATTGCAAGTTAAATAAGTCATTAAACGGGTTAACAAGACACGGTTATTAAACAAATTATTTTAGATCAAATTTGAGTTATGCTAATCGACCTAAATATGAACCGTTTATAAAAATGAGTTAAAATGCATTTGACGGTGATTTTATAAGGTATTTTTAGTTTTTCTAATACTTAAAAATAAAAAAAATAAAAACCTTAACTGTTAAAACAGAATCATAGCCTGTCAAAAGAGGAATTCTAATCCAGCCTGTCAAAAGGAACAGCTAGATTTGCCAGCCCATGAGTTCTTATGGTTGATTTTGGGTTTGCCTTTAACTGGATCAAGGCCCAAACTGCAGCCCATTGGTGGACCATTTAGGAAAGGGAAGAACTGATATATTCATTTACACCAAAAATCTTAGCTCATCTTTTCTTTTTTTCTTTGAAAATATAAAATTAATAATGCACAAAACATGTTTGATATATGGTTTTCAAAATAAGTTATTTTTTCAAAATATCAAAATATATTTAGTCATATTATACATAAAATACAAACCACAATATACTTTTTTTAGAAAAAAAATAAAATAAAATATGATAAATAGTATATATATATATATATATATATATATATATATATATATATATATATAATAAAAAGATACGGGGAGATGTAATAATGTCCTCCTGTTTAAATGACGACCTTATAAATAAGCCAAATGAGGGTAAAACGGATGTGATGTCCCTTGTCGTGTGTACTGATTGATTTTTAAATGAGATAATCAAAGGGATTTTGAAAATTCAATCCCGCAAGATGACAATAAAAATTTAAAAAAGAAAAATCAAAAAAGTATTTCAAAGAGACGGGGTATAGCATACTAATCATGCAATAGTCATACACCTTGGAAGTTACCCTAATCTTGTTGCATGAAAGGGCCTACATTGGTTTGGACATTGAATATTTCCTAATCCATTTTTATGTAAAAATTGACCCTCCACCAACTTGTAGTCCAATAATATTACCATATAAGTAGATGCCCAAATAGTTTTTTTTTTTAAATTATTTAAGTCAAATATTTATCTTAATCTTCAACTTCAATGGTCTTTAGCTTATACAATATAGGATAAATTATAGAAATCACTCTAATGCTCATATACCAATTCATTCCTTAAACTTTCTTTTTGAAGCCACATGACCCTTAAATCATGCCTAAATATCAAATAAATTACTACATTGAATTTTTTTTTATAAGGATTCTTTCAATAACCACTTTTTAAAAATCATAATTTCATTTGATAACTATTGATATAAATTTCATGAAAATTATTTCCACATTAGATTATGTTTGGTTTTCAAAAATACTAAGGAAAAAAATATTAAAAAAATAATTTACTCATGTTTAGTTTCATTATACAAAATTAGAGAGAAAATAAAATATAATTAAAATTAATTAAATTTTTATATATTTTTAAATTATTTAATCTCTATATGAAAAAAAAAAAAAGCGAAAATAATGTAAAATAGTGCATAAAAAATAATATATATATATATAAGGTATAGAGAAAGCAAACACACAATTTATCAATACTCATTACTTGCATCCACTATCTTTAAGCTCCAACTGAGTGAAGGTTCCATTAAATCAAAACTTCAATAGAACTTCCAAGTTCTTACAATTAAATTTTTAGCTCCACTATACTTTATTCTTTGAGTATAACCTTGACTTGAAGCTCTACAGTGAGCCTTACTTCACTTAATGATAGTTTAATGAACACTCCTACCTAACTTTATGAGTACAAATACAAGAAAAGTTAGGATGAATAAATTAGTGCACTACAAATGATTTGAAAGTGATGGCTTAATGCACAAAAGAAGAAAAATAGTTTTCATGGTGAAAAATAGGTGGTTAAAGAGTTAAATGCAACTATTTTCTATCTTATCAATGAAGTGAAGTTTTTAATTTGTAGATTTCTAGCATCGGACACCAAAAAACACTAACTGTCTTTTTTGGTCAAGTTCTGGTTCAACCAGTTGATTAACCATTGGACATTAAATGTATGACAGGTAACCATTGATGCATAGGTGGACCTTGATTGAGAAGAGATGTTTCTTAATTGGGAAATGGTTCTCATTAATCAGGAAAGTAACATTTTTAGAAGAGAAAATGTTAATGCACCCAATTTGCTTGATTGGGAAAAGGTAACAAGCTTAATCTGAAAAGATAATTGGTTTGACCAGTTCCCAGTTGGTTTAGTTGGTTGGGCTTATTCTTCATCGTTGGTCATTTTTTTCACCCAAAAACCTATATATTTCAATTATTTTTTTCTTTTAACACTTGACAAGGTCTTTAGGTATTTTAATAGGTCAAATTTAAATTATTTGCCTAAGGTTCAAATAAAAATACTCAGATTTTAATAAAATCTTAACTTTAATGCAAAAACCGAATATGAATCAATACATGATTTAACATGAAAATCCTAAGTACATCAATGTATCACAAAAAATTCTTAAGTTTCAACAGTCTTCATGCGTACTTAAACTTGCACTTTTATTTATTTATTTTTATCATTTTATGATTATCTTGATTTTTCATTTGAATTTCTCAATTAAAACCAGAAAACTCATATTAATTTTAAATCATTAGTAACTAACTTTGATTTATTATTATCAAAACATAATCCGAAGAAATCTTGAATTAACAAAATGTTTTTAAAGAGAAATAAGACTATTAACAAAATTTTAAAAAAACATTGGCAATGTTTTATGAAGAAACACTTTTAAAGGCCACTTCAAGGAAACACACAGTAGAATCCATTATCAATGTTCATGACAACAACTTGAAAATCCGAAGGTTGAACATCAAATCTATCAATCATATTTTTATGCTAACTATTAAGGTTGCACATGGGGCAATCAATTGTCCCTATGGTTCCTAGTTGATGGGGAGCTGGGCTTGTCTTGACATGGTTATTGACTAGTAAGAGGCTTCACTTTTAAGGATCAAGACCATGTGCACAAAATTGATTGGTTTATGACAATTTTAATAATTACACGCTAATAATGGAATATTAATGTATTAATCTACATGATTAACATTAACTTTATTATTATTTAATATAAATTGTTTTAACAAATTAGAATCCAGAAAATTCCCCAATTCTTATTGGATTTAAAAAGTTTAAAACCTTGTAAAACTAAGAGGAGCCCACATGATATTTCAATGGTCATACTCATGATACTTTCCTACATTTTCTATTCTAGTCATATCCTTTTTATGTCATCACCCATTTTTATACTCTAATGACATTTTTTTTCGTGTGTGTGTTTTTCAATTATATTTTTTTTACTCTAAATATGTATTTAAGGTTTAATTGCATGCTTGAACTCAAAGGTATTACTATAAAAGATTTAACATGTATTATTCTTATTTTTATTTAATTTATTGTAAAGTATTTCAATAGAAAAAATCTAAGGTATCGAATCAGTGCGCATCGAAGTGTAAATTTGGAATATTGAAAGTGTATGAGAAAATGATATAAATAAATGAGATTAAAGTAAAAAATGATAAGATCAAGATACAAAGTAATGAGACTATATATAAAATAATATTCAATAAGATTTTAATTTGGATGGATTGATTGGGTAGATGAGTGCCTCGAGTCCAACCTGAATTAAGAAACAATAAGTTTAAGTTCAACCCAACCCAACTTTTAATCCGATATACTAAAACCAAGTCTAACCCAACCTCAATTAAATATCATTTTTAGTTTGGGTTGAATTTAAATTATTCAAATTAGACTTAAATTGATCAGGTTGAATCCGAGATGATTAGATTTTATAATTCAAAATTCATCTATAATATTTTTTGAATTTTTTTCAATATATTTATATGAAATTTAAATTGTAAGTAAAACAAAATTTTAAAACAGTAACAAAATAATATAATATGATTTTTTTCCTTAATAATATAAAAATAAAATGAATATTATTATATAGGGTAATATACATTATAAAAATATTAAATTCAATTTAAATTAAGATTAGATTGTTCAAACCTTAACTCAAATCTAACCAAAACTGAGTTTAAGTTGAAAAAAAATCTAATTTAAACTTAATTTGAATATTAAAAATAATTAATTAAACTTGTCTAAACGTCGAATTGGATCAAACCAACACATTCATATTCCATAATACAACCATAATAGATGTGAAAGGATCTAACTAGTGATGCTTGTTAAATGGAACCCAAGATACCAAGGAAGGGGATGACCACTCAAATTCGGATACAAAACAATGGTACCCACTGAGTTAATTGAAATGCTTTTCAATCTTATCCTCAATGGGTACCAACCCATTTCAATATTACCAATAATTTTTTTTGGGTAGATTTAGAAAGCCAAAAAAATGCTTTTAAAAAACATAAAAAAGCTTTCGAAAGCACTTTTAATGCTTTGTGTTGTCTGTTTCTAGTGTAAATGTTGGTCAAACACATCCCTTTGAAGGAACCTTGACCCACTTATTATTTTCCCCATCATTTCACTTTGAAGTTAGGGTTCCCTTTTTTTGATACCTGTACCTTGCCATCTTCATTTTGAATAATCCACTGCAGACGCTGTCACAACCTGTTATAAAATCAGCCAATGGTTTTTCAGCACACAGGCAAAATAATTAACGAGAGGGCATTTTAGGAAACTTTTGCTTATGTGGCAAAGAGTTATTGGGTGAGTTGGTTGAGGAGCATGTGGTGCGTGGGTAGCTGATTGAAACGTCTCTGTTTTTCTACCCCTCACGCGCCAGTCGTGCGCGGTTTTTTATGTGTTTGCGTGGACGCATAGTACATTGCGCATATCTTTCTGCCAACGAGGCGTTTGGGTTTTGAACAGTACATGCCCACTCTCTTTTAGCGCGCGTGGGATTCTGTTTGGTTGGCAAAATTAATATTTTAAATTTCTATTCAATTTGCCATAAGTTATAAATTTACCCTTTGTTTTCTTTGATTTTCCTCCTTATTTCTTTCTTTCCTCAAATTATGCCTAACCCTATTCTTGAAATTTTTTATCTTCCTTTTTTTTTTTTGGTAATTATATATATATTTTACGTAAAAACCAAATAGTATCAACTCAACAAACGATATCGCATTAAAAATTAATAATAAAATCTAAGTTATTGAATGTTGAATAAATATACGAGACGACAATAAAATCAAGATATAAATAATTGAAATAAAATATAAATAAATAAGATCAAAATATATGAAATATAAAATACATAGACGACATATTATTATTGTCTCGTTTTTTTAGTAGATATCCATTATATTGTAGTTGATCTCATGTCATATTAATTTTTATTTTTATTTTGAAAAAATTATAATATAATATTTTATTTTTTTCTCAAAAAAAAAAAAAAACAAAGTGGTACGGAATAAAAAACAGGTGCATTTATAATTTATACCATACATGGGTCCAATATGGTTGAAGGGGGAGAATGTTGGTTCACTCACCATAAGGCGCGTGGGGCCAGAGTGTCACTCATCCATCATCTTTCATTCATGCCAAATAGCCCTCATGAGGGCCTCTCTCGGAGGCCAGTCACGTGTCACCTTGGATTCTTCTTCAGTTTCCCCATGTGACCTCGCTTTCAAACCCCCCTTCATTGTTGGTTTAATTTCGGGACTACCACTCCGGGTGTGTCCATATCAAAAAGCGGAAAACGGCTCTTCCACACGAAGGGTTATTGATGTTCCCAAGGACATCTCCCTCTTTTTGTCCTTGTCCCTATCTCCTTCTCCCTGTCTATGATCTGGCCACGTTGGTGAGGCCCCAATCCTCTGCCACACTCCCCATCCTAACAATGTGCTCCCTATTTATACATAAACCACTTTTTCTAGAGTTAGGTTTTTTTTTTTTTAAATTTAAAATAGTTATCATTAATTCATTTATTTTTAAATCAAAGTTTTAAAAGGGGAACTAAATTTATAATTAAAATAAAATAAATTTTGTATATATTTGAAATTCTTTTCAATATTGATTTACTATCATAATATAGCGGTACTGATATTGAAATCTAAATAATAATTTTTAAATAATAATATTATTAAACTTACATAATTTTTTTATAAATAGGTTTTAAATTATATATATTTCTAAAAGTTTTATTTTTAATTTAAATTTAATTGTATTTATTTGAAAAAAACAATTTTTTTTTCAGTCCATGAAGAGGGTAGACATGGACACCAGCTTAGTTAACATGGGGTGGGGTTTAAGCTTATCTGGTTTGACAATTACAGTTAGCCAATCAGAGGTCGCCACGTTTTAAAAAAAAAGTGGGCCGAAGAGAAAGGGCATTGTCGTCAAACACACAGTTTAATCATGCGTGAAAAGGCTAATGAAGCCAAGGTGAAGGATGCTCGTTACATTCAGCTCCAAAACAAACCCTACATCGTCGTCTTCCATTAAACCCTCTCTGATGATTTCTCTCTCTCTGTCTCCACCTCTCGTTTAAACCCCACTTTCCCATCGTCTGATGCATTTGTACAGTAAGTACAGAAAAAAACAAGAAGCTTTATCTACTTCTCTGCACTGGTTTAGAGCGATTTCTGTGATTTTCACCCAATAAAAGAAGCGATCTTTAATGGTGGGTGGATGGATGTGTGAAATATGAGGGAGAGTGATGGATTCAGAGCGGGCCCACCACAACAACAGTAGTGGCAGTAGTACCGGCGAGCTCTTCATCTGCTTCACTTCACGTTTTTCTTCGTCTTCTTCTACTTCGTCGTCAATGAAGATCTCCTCAAAGTCCATCCTTAGTCCGGGCCGTACGGACAAGCTCAGGGAGCCTCAAATCTCGCTGTCTTCGTCGCTGAGCAGGAGGCTGAGGAGCAACGGGAGCATGAAGGGGGGCCAGTCTTCGCCTATGTTTCCCGCAGCGGGGAAGAAGAGGGGGTGTGCGTTTGAGAATCCGGAGCCGTCTTCGCCGAAGGTGACCTGCATTGGGCAGGTGAGAGTGAAGACGAAGAAGCAGGGGAAGAAGATGAGATCGAGGTCGAAGCGAAGAGGGGAGGTGAGTTTTAGGAAGTTAGAGCACACGGCTGAAGGGGGGGTTGTTCATCAAGGTCATGGCCATCATCTTCAGACGCAGCAGGAGTGTTTGCCGCATAGGAACCAGAGGTGGGTTCATCTGCCATTAACGATCTGTGAAGCTTTGAGGGCTTTTGGGGCGGAGTTCAACTGCTTCCTTCCGTGTCGCTCCTCGTGCACATCTGGGGAGAGAGAGAAGGAAGAGAAGGGAACTGGGGAGAGTGGCTGCGGCGGCGGCGGAGGCGCGAGTACGAGTTCTTGTGGGGCTGTGTTCGCGAGGTGGTTGGTGGCTTTGCAGGAAGGCGAAAAGGGGAGAGAGATTGAGCTGGTGGTGGGAGAGGACGAGAGAGCAATGGAGGGGTTTCAAAGGAGGCATGTGCTGGACGACATTGAGATCAAGTTAGAGGAGGGTGAAGTGAAAGACGAGGCTGTGGGCGGAGAAGAAGCGAGGGTAAGCATCTGTATTCCGCCGAAGAATGCCTTGTTGTTGATGAGATGCAGATCTGATCCTATGAGAATGGCGGCGCTGGCCAATAGGTTTTGGGAGTCACCCCTTCCGAAGGAAGAAGAAGACGACAACGAAGATGAAGATGAAGATGAAGATCAAGAAGATGAATACGAGAGAAACGAGCACCAACAAGTAGATTTGTATGCTGATGCAGTAGAGGAACAGGAAGGAGAGGAGGAAGAGGAAGGTGGGGATGCACAAACGAAAGTTGAACTAGAAACAGCGCCACAACAACTTGATGAAGTGCTTGAAAAGTGTGTATCAGTTGAGAAGATTGAAGAAGAAAACAGTACTGTTTCAGAAGAGAAAGCTACTTTGGTAAACGAGGAGGAAGAAGAGAAACAAGATGACCAAGGGGACACACCGGAAAGAAACCCAGAAATATTTGAGCTTCAGGAAGAGAATCAAGAAAAGAAAGAGGAAGAAGAAGCCGAAGAAGAAGCACAAGGGCAGGAAGAAGAAGCGGAAGAAATGGTGTCAATTGGGTCTTCTCCTTACCCTCTTGTGGATTCTGAAACTCTTGAAAACGAAGAGATTGAACCAACCCAGTTGCTTGAGGGCCACGAAGAACAGGAAGAAGAAGACCACCCAGCATCATCTCTAGACAGAAGACCCAGCATTTCGTCACCTCCACCTCCGGTGCCCGTACATTCAGAACCAGAAAGCAGAGAAGATACAGCAGCAGAAGCTTTAGCAGAAGAAGACGAAGAAGAAGGAGCAACGGTCGAAGAAAAGGAATCAGAGAAGTCAATGGTCTCAGAAGTCGAAGAAGAAGGGACAGCGACCCATGCGCGACCCGACCCGGAACAAGACCAAAAGGCACGGGAGCCCCTCAAAGATGAAGGCGGTCAAAAGTCAAACGAGAGAGAAACACAACCAAATCTAAAAGGAGAAACCACCGCCACAACGGGTGCCGGCGCCGGCGCCGCCGTCTTGCCGGACTGTTTGCTGCTGATGATGTGCGAGCCGAAGCTCTCAATGGAGGTCTCCAAAGAAACGTGGGTCAACAGTGCGGACTTCATCAGATGGCACCCAGAAAAGCTGGTCAAACCAAACAACGGCCCAGATCAACCCAAGACCCGCCTCAGCACCGACTCTAATCCTACTCAGCAGCAGCTCCACCAGCCCCCTCGCTCCTCCTGCTCCTTCCCAGCCGCTGCCGCCGCCGGCGCCTCCATGGCCACCATGATAGAGCAGAAGTTCGTCAACGCCGCGGCTTACGAGCCCTTCGTGCTCACCCGCTGCAAGTCGGAGCCCATGAGGTCGTCGGCTAAGCTCGCCTCCGATGCCTGTTTCTGGAAGAACCCTAAGCTGGAGCCGCATCGCCCCAGAGTCGGCGCGGCTGGAGTGGGGTTTTAAGCCGCATAGGGTTGTGTGTAGTTTTGCAGAAAAGGATTTTACTGCTCTGTCACGTATGTAAATTTTTATTTAATTAATGATTTATATTCTTTGTTATTTTGGTATGATGTACGGATACTGTCCTGCCACGTGGTGAAGCTTATGGTTTTGATCTTCGTAGAATTCTCGTGTGTATTTGTATACGATAATAGACTACAGCTCAAGGAGGTAACCGCAATAGAACATGATCGAGGCCCAACCTAAGAGTCAATCTGAACCGTTACATAGTGTGACAATTGAAACGGCAGTGATTGGCTGGTAGGTCGCATGTTTTTGGCGCCAAAGTTTTTGACGGTCAAGATTTTAGATTTCATTCTTTTATTCTTTGACCCGGGATACAAATCTGATGTTGTCCAAACATAACCCTAAAATTTCCATAAGTGAGATGAAATGGAGATGTAAAGGAAGCCTCAAAAGAGACTTTGGTACTAAAGGCAACAAAAATCTCCCCAAAAGTAAAAAGAAAAAGAAAGGGCTTTTAAAAGCCAAAAAAGTCCTATCAAAAATCAAAATGGGTCACTTTTATTGTCTAGGGTTTGGGACAAGGGCAAGGACAAGGAGAGGGTACCCACACATGTGGGAGTATCCACTTGAAGTAGAGTGGGGCTTAGGGCTTTTTGGCCCACTTTCTCTCATTGCCCTTTTTATTATTTATCCTTGCATTTCTTTCAAGTGAAGCTACATTCATTCCTCTTCACTCATTTCACACAATCTTGCATTTAAATCTTCTATTCATCTCAAGTATTTTTTATTTCATTTTTATTTTATTTTTGAAGGATTCTTATATTTTATTTTTGTAATTAAAAATTTATTTAACTCTATATATTAACGAAGATAGGTGGAATGACACAATACCCGACATCGTTTTCAGACCCTCCCTGAACTCGTTTCTATATACACATAAATTATTTTATATTTTATAAATTTTTTATTTATGATTGAATTTGTCTTTAGCTTCTAGGTGAAGCAAAAATAAAAAATCATCTCCAATGCAACCTAAAATTTGAAAGAGGATCTTATTGTGTAAAATCATAACATAGGAACCAAAAATCCCAAATCCAACTTGGCTTAAATTTACCAATCATTTCATCATTTATGTTAAGGGGGCTGTTTGGTTTTTATTTTTTCTTTACTGCAAACTTTTCCTTTTGTAGTGTAGTGAAACAAAGAGAAGATTCTTAAAATCTGTGTCACCAAACATGTTCCCAAGAAGTAACTCCAAATGAAAAAGAATGGGGAAGGGGCCAAGAACCCCATAAAGGAGTAGACCCCAAAAGTTGAGTTGTGAAGCTGGATTGTTTAGTTCATGGGTGTTCTTTCCTTTTTTGTTTTACTTATGTAAAATAATGAAAAAAAAAAATTTATAATAATAAAAATTAAAGAAATTGTTTCTTGGGAAGGCCACAGTGTGTACACACTTTCATGTGATTTTGACAGCATATCTATGGATATGATAACCAGATGGCATCATTGGCAAAGGTGGGGGCATTGGCCCAAGCTTTCGTGCATGTAGGGTTTTTGGGAAAATTTGGATTTTTTTTTTTTTGAAAATGAGGGTAAGTACAATATTTTAAGAAATCTTGATTAAATAAATATTTATTTTTATATTACATTGGAATATATATATATATATATATATATATATATATATATATATATATATATATATTTAAATATGGTTAAATCTTGTTAAAAAAATATGGGATTATATTTGAAACTTCTATCTTCAACACGTTAAGAGGATTTTTTTTTCTCTATTTTCTGTTCATTATATATATATATTTTCAAAAATTTCAACGAAATAATATTTACATGTGAATGATAGAATTACCTTTTACTATGAAAATATTACATATTGACAAAAAAGTTTAATGTTAAAATAAGTAAATTAGAAAGAGACGAAGGAAAATTTGATTTGATTTAGAGAGTGACATGTAGACATATTATAAAACTACCATAGCCTCTCAATGTGTAAGCACCAACGGTCGATAATTGCTCCAAGATGCACCCTAATAGCTTTTAGCAATGTCTTTTTTATGAGCACGTTGATAGGAAAACGAACTTGACCATTGATATTTCACTGTGTAAGAAAAGAAGAAAATAACATAAATATAAAAAACTTAGGTGATGTTTGTTTTTTAATTTAATTTTAAATAGAACTTTAATACTTAATAGTATTAAGTATTAGATAGATTGTTTTTATAATATTTTATTTTTATTAAACATTAAAAGGTAAAGAAAAATCAGAATGTTATTTTTTTTTTATTTAGAAAAAGCCAAATATTTTGACTTTTTCTATTCAACAAAAAGTTTATAATAAATCATGAAAAAGTAGAAAAACAAACAACCTAAAGTCTAAAAGCAATTTTTTTTTAGCAAAAAGCTAAAAAAACAAACACCCTCTTAGGTTTTAAAGAATTGACTATAATTTTTCTCAATTACTCCAAAAGGTAAGAAAAACTCCTCTTTTCGATTATA
Source organism: Vitis riparia (assembly GCF_004353265.1). Taxonomy (NCBI): domain Eukaryota; kingdom Viridiplantae; phylum Streptophyta; class Magnoliopsida; order Vitales; family Vitaceae; genus Vitis; species Vitis riparia. The sequence continues at coordinate 2,510,448 of NC_048449.1, forward strand.
CATGATAAGAGACCATCATAAATGTAACAAGTAATTCTCATTGAAGCTCATAAATCCCAACCTAACCAAAGTTTTGAACTTTATTTTATCAAAATCCCACCACATTTTTAAGCTTAAAATTGATGATAAGAGATTATTTTTGCACTTTCATTTATTCATACTACACTAGCACTTTTTCATTTTCTTACTTGTCTTGGTCATGTTGAAAGTATCTTTTATACTTCCCTTAAAGGTATCAGTCTAATGACATAACATTTGAGATGTCTTATGGTTATCTAAACCATGAATAAGGCTTAAAGTAACATAAATTTGGCTCATCTTTATCATGACTTTGGCTTTGAAGATTTTGGTGATTTTCAAATGAGAAATAATCATAATTCTAAAAGCTTTAGAGAATATTCATTATTTTCTTTGATCAACTTGTCTTCACTCTTTTACCAAATCATCTCACCATCAACCTAACTTAAAATTAAAATAATTTTTTAATTAACTATTTTTATTATTGTGTTGGTTCTATGTATGGTTCATCTTAAACAAGTGATTTCCATTTGATTAATCCTCCCTTTTGCAGCATTATAGTTTTAGAATCTTTTCCCATGTTGCTAGTAAAAACAAAGAAATAATTTGATTCTTGCCTACAACCCACCTGCATCAAAGCTTCCATTCAAAACATTCTTATCTCCAAACTAAAAGTTCCCCCCAATATAATAATGAGATACAACTAAGCTCAATAGCACACTTGCCCTAAAAAACTTCCATGCAATCCCATTCAAAGAAATATTAGAAGAAAAAGACCTAAAACCAAGTTGTCAATGTGATCAAAAGTGGAGTGCTCATGCATGGAACATGGAATTCAAGCCCAGCCAGCCATTTGAAATTCTCATTTGTGGGTCTTCTCAGACATCACCTACTCCTTTAAAAAACACAATTTGAAACATTCCTTTTGATCCACCCACCCCATTGTTGTGGGGTTATATATAATATATACCTAATGAAAAGCTAAAATCAACCATAGTTTCTGTAAATCTACATACTTTGTTGTGTGAGAGGGAGAGAGAGAATGGGTTGGGAGGAGGAATACTTGGATTTGATCTTGGTTCCAAGTGGGTTATTGATCATGTTTGGCTACTATCTCTACCTTCTCTACAGATGCCTAAAGCATACTGATACAACAGTAATTGGCTATGAGAATCACATCAAGAGAACATGGATTGAGAGGATGTTGCAGGTTTGAATATACAACCAATCTCAGCTGAATTCAAGGTTTAAATTTTAAGGGCTCAAAGTACTTCTGCGCTAGAAAGTGAAAGCGATCAAGAGAAGTGCTTTGAATATGCTATTTAAACTGTGTTCTACCTTTTGTCCTTGATAACTCTAATGGGTAATTGCAGGTTGAACCAAAGGACAGAGGGCAAGCGATGTCCGTGATCGGCAGCAACATGTCCGCGGCAACTTCCATGTCTTCAATATCCCTAACTCTGAGTTCTCTCATTGGAGCATGGGTCGGAAGCTCGTCCCAGAACATCTTCAAGAGTGGTTTTATCTATGGCGACACAAGCTCCTCTACGATTTCCATCAAATACATCAGCCTTCTCGCTTGCTTCCTACTGGCGTTTGCTTGTTTTGTTCAGTCTGCAAGGTACTTTGTTCAGGTGAATTTCTTCATAAGCATGCCAAACTGTGAGATACCTGTGAAATATGTGCAAAAGGCAATGTTAAGAGGTGGGGTTTTCTGGTCAGTTGGCTTAAGGGCTCTATACCTTGCTGTCACCTTGCTGCTGTGGATTTTTGGTCCCATACCAATGTTCGTCTCCTCTGTAATTCTGGTGGTGATTATGCATAATCTTGACACGAATTCAAATCCGCTCCATCAGTTTCAGCCCGCCAACAAACATAACCTGTTGAAGAAGATTGGTGAGGAAATATCTGCAGTTGCAAGAGCGAACACCATGAAAGACCGAGTGAGAATGGATCAAGTAGAGCTTCAGATTCACAACACTGCTGATCACCTGCATGATTAGAGAGGACAGAATCAAACACGTTAGAAATTCACCATGTTCATAAGAAGCAAGTACAATGCAGGGTTTTCCATGTTTTGTCCAATTTCACCAAGTTCCCAACTTCAAATTAGCAGGACATCGATGTGGCTCCCAGTCCACAAAAGTCCTGTTTGCAAGCAAAAAACCCATGAGCAGGTCCAGCATGCTAATCCCAATTGCTGCAAAAATTTTCTTTAGTTTGACAATCTGTAATCGTAGTCTTGTTTAACAGAACTGGGGAGACCAAAATTGTTTCTCCTTGTAAAAAAATTGGCCTCACCGGGGTCCATTGGTTGTACATTTCTTACCAATACAACTTACAAGAATTTCAGAATTCAGATACGTAATCTCACCAATGAGATGAGGTTGACAAAATCTTGCCTATCACACAAAGAACACCATGAATAAATAACACTAGATGTAACATGTACGAATGGGAGAATCAAATGACAAAAAGAAGAGAACAAAAAAGGGTGGCTAGGGAGGGGGGTGCTCTGGAAGAACCAGTCAAGAGTCAAGATGATGAATTTTTTGGCTATCAATATAACAATGTTGAATAATGTTGAATAATCCTTCCACAAGGTTATTGTGGAAAGCCTAGTGATTTAAGATAAATCCCGTCTTGAGAGAGATGAGATGAGAGGGGGAAAGAAGTGGTTTGCGATTGAGTCGAAGACGTTTGAGGTTTCAGTAGAGGAAGCCAGAGGGAAGATATGAGGCACCATAGTGGAAAGGAGTAGAGGTTTATCTTCCTGGATCAAATTTGGGGTGACAAGTTTGAGAAAATTTCTAGAAGGGCTTGAAGAATGTTGCAGGGAGGAAAGGAAAGGAAGGTTAGCAAAAGTGTGGGAGGAAGAGGGTAGAAAGTTTAAAGTGGAAAGACGCGAAAATGGGGCGGGGAGATAATTGATGTGGAGTCCAAGAGGTTTTGTTTAGTGGTTCCCGAACGTAAGGGTATACCAGGAGGATGGGCTTTGTTTGCTGAGAAACTACGAGATTTAGGGGTAGCAACGCAAGAGGAAGTAAAGGTGAAAAAAGCCTCGAGAGGTGAGTCAAAATCGAAAGGGGTGTTAATAGAAAATAAGGAAGTAAGTTGCAATGAAAAGAAGGCGATGAGTGGGAAGAAGTCTTATGCAGAGGTGACCAAGGAGCCGACTGGAAAGCAAGGAGATGCTTTATGGCTTCAAGTTGGAGGGAGAGGATTAAGGAATAGGGAGAAGGGACTGGGCAGGTGCCTTGTAGGTAGTTGGGGGACCGAGTCAGTGGGGGAGCTGGAGTTGCAGACGTTTAGAAGATGGGGGGAGCATGTTTGGAACTTAAGAAAAGGACTGAGAGTGCTGAGTATGGGAGGACCTCTCATGATGCTGGAGTTCAAAGATGAAGAAGATGCAGAGAGAACACTAAAGAGAGGGACGCGAAGATATAAGGACAAAGTGTTGCATTTAGTGAGATGGAGCGTGGAGGCGGGTTGCTTAAAGACAGGTAGCCAAACAAAAGAGGTATGGGTAAGAGTGGTGGGACTCCCGTTTCACTGCTAGAGTGAAGAAATTTTTAAGAGAATAGGAGACTATTGTGGAGGCTTTGTTGAGGTGGATGGAGAAACAAAGAATTGCTCTCAGCTCCAGTGGGCTAGAATTTTGGTGAAAAACAGGGGGATTTTTTTTTTTTTTTTTTTCGAGAACTATACATTTAGCGGTTGATGATTACTGCTATGCATTACAGCTGTGGTGGGAGAAGCTGCCATGGTTATCTAAGGTGGTGCCGATGAAGAAGATGAATGTGGGAGAGAAAGAGAAGACAAGGAAAGATAGAGAAGTGGGTTCACGCGTGGAGAGTAGCAGTAACAAAGGAAAGGAAATGTGGCGTGTTGTAGAGGTTATGGGCACAGATTCGGTCAGAAAAGCTGGAGGGGAAGAAAAACTTGATGGTGATGGGACGGTTGGTATAGCTGAAACTTTTTCAGCTTTGGGGAAGAAGAAAAGTGGAAAAGGGAAATGAGTGGTGGGCTTAAGTGAAGGGGTTATTAGGACTGATTAGTGTAAGTCCACGTTTGAAGTCACTCAAGCCCATATGGACTGGGCTTTAAAAGGGAGGGAGAAGGTAAGTGGGCCACAGGACTGCTGGGAAAAGGGGCAGTCCAGCGAAGGGTCGGGGCGGGCCTACAGTGATGGCAACTTAAGCCCGCCTTGTATTGGGCCGGATGGGATGGACTGCAGGCCCAATATGGGGCTTTCAGAGGAACAACCAAGTGACGCATTGTGGGCTTGCCATTCTTTTAGGCCCACAAAGGAAAGTAGTTTAAAAGAAGTTAGGGCTTCTTTCGGTCAACAGCTATCAGTAAATTGGTTCGAAGAGTAGCTCCTGCCTGGTGAGATGGTTGATGCAGCGGAGAATAGAGAGATTGGAAGGGCTTCCATCACGGACGAGTGGTTTATGAAGGAAAATGCCAGGTATTCCATTCTTAAGCCTTATGTGGTGTGCTTGTAGGGGGGACAGGTTTCTTTTTCATCTAATTTATCGGGGGGAGGGAGTTGTGATGGCGATGGAGGAGAGGTGTGATATTGGTTCAGTGGTGAAGGAAAGTGAAGGGAGATTAAGTTTTACTCTGTTGAGAGTGTATCTAGCGGAAGAAAGGGATGGTTAGATGGGAGCGGGTATTTCTTTTTTGAGGGAAGAGGGGAGGGATGATAGGGTTGAGAAAGAAGATGATGACGAGGAGTCTTGGAGGTATAGTTGCATAACAAGATTTTGTTAGTGCTTGGGAATGCCTATGGAGTGCTTTGAAAGAGAGATCTTGAGACTTCTCAACAGAATTAGGGAAAGAAGGGATGTATCTAAGAGGGTCATCGAAAAAAAGAGGAAAGACCAGAGAATGTCGAAATTTGATCGGGAGTTAAAGAAACTAGAGTGGTCGGTGAATTATGGTGGAATAGAAGGGGATCGGGGCCACCAAGAAGCTGTTAGATGAAACTAAGAATCCTGTCGTGGAATGTAAGGGGGGCAAATGATAGGAAAAAGAGAAAAATAATAAAGGAGGTGATTAAATCACAGAAGGCTGATTTAGTGTGTTAGAGGAAACAAAAATCCAAGAGATGTCAAATGGTTTGGTTAAAAACCTTGGGGTTGGAAGATGCTTGGAGTTGGGGGGGGGGGGGGGGGGGGGGGGGGCTTGGTGTTTTGGGATAACAGGGTATTGCAATTAGAGGAGATGGAGGTGGGCAAATTTACTGTCTCGTGCCTTTTTAAGAACTGTGAGGACGATTTTTGTTGGTGTTTCTTAGGTGTTTATAGGCCCACAGCGAAAGATGAAAGATAAGAACTTTGGAGTGAGTTGGGGACAATTAGAGGGATATGGAATGAACCTTGGTGCGTAGCAGGAGATTTCAACATGATCATATTCCCCTATGAGAGGAACAGAGGGGGCCGTTTGTCCCAGAAGATGAAGAGATTTTCAGAGGTGGTCAATGAGCTAGATTTAAGGGACTTGCTACTTTAAGGGGGGATATTCACGTGGTGCGGAGGTCTCAATAATTGATCAAAGTCAAGAATTAATCGATTCCTTATTTCTGAGGATTGGGAATCTCATTTCTAGGGGGCGGTCCAAACTGTTCTGGCTAGGCCAGTGTCTGATCATGCCTCGGTCCTTTTGGATGGGGGAGGAATGAGGAGATGACCCACGCCTTTCAGATTTGAGAATATGTGGTTGAAAAGTGAGGGCTTTAAAGAGGTGCTAAAACAGTGGTGGGAGGGGATTCAAGTGAGCGGGTCAGCTAGTTTCATCTTGACTGAAAAGTTGAAGGCTTTAAAACATTTGTTAAAAAGCTGGAATAAAGAGGTGTTTGGTCAGATTAAATGCGAGAAGCAGAAAGCGTGGTTTTTATTAGATTATTGGGACAAGGAAGAGATGAGTCGTTCTCTGTCAATGGAAAAAGAAGAGGTTAGGAAGGAGGCAATGGAGTTATATAAGAAATGGGTTTTATTGGAAGAAGTCTCATGAAGGCAAAAGTTTAGGGAAATATGGCTGAAAGAAGAGGACATAAACACAAAGTTTTTTGATAAAATGACAAATGCTCACAGAAGGAGGAATCAACTGAATAATATAAAGGTGAATGAGAGAAGTTTAACTGAGGAAAGTGAAATCAAAGAAGAGATTGACAGAAATTTTCAAGCCCTGTTGACAGATCCAGGTGAATAGAAGCCGAGTATAGATGGGTTAATTTTTGATAGGCTGGAAATGGGGGATGTGGAGAAGCTGGAGAAGCCATTTTTAGAGGAGGAGGTTTTTGAGGCGTTGGTAGCCTATTGTGGAGAAAAAGCACCAGAGTCGGATGACTTCTCAATGGCCTTTTGGCAGTTTGCGTGGGACTTTGTGAAGGAGAAAGTTATGAATTTGTTTAGACAGTTTCATGAGATGGGGAGATTTGTAAGGAGCTTGAATGCAACTTTCCTAGTGTTGATTCCTAAGAAAGGGGAGGCTGAGGAGTTGAAGGACTTTAGGCCAATAAGTTTGGTGGGAGGGCTTTACAAATGGTTGGCTAAGGTGTTGGCTAACAGGTTAAAATGAGTGTTAGCCAAAGTGATATCTTTGTCTCAAAATGCTTTCGTGGAGGGGCGGCAGATTATGGATGCAGTTTTGATTGCAAATGAGGCAATGATTCAATTCTAAAAAGAAATAACGGGGCAATTTTATGCAAATTAGATATCGAGAAAGCCTATGATCATGTGGATTGGTCATTTCTACTAGCGGTGTTGGGGAAAATGGGATTTGGAGAAAGGTGGTATAGTTGGATAAAGTGGTGTTTATCCACTGTTAGTTTTTCGGTCTTGGTGAATGGCAGTCCAACGGGTTTTTTCCAATGCTCAAGGGGCTTATCTTTTCGTAATAGTGATGAAGGCTTTTAACTGTTTGATGAAAAGAGCAGTTGTTGAAGGTTTTTTGATGCCTTGCTTTGTGAGGGGAAGAAGGGGTGAAGGGGTCCAGATTATACATTTATTGTTTGCTGATGACACGTTGGTGTTTTGTGAAGCTAGAGAGGATCAGTTGACACACTTATGCTGGCTGTTAATGTGGTTTGAGGCGTTGTCAGGGTTAAAAGTGAATATGGAAAAAATGGAACTAATCCCAATTGGTAAAGTTGAAAATGTGGGAGAGTTGGCGGATGAATTTGGTTATAAAGTGGGAAATTTACCCTCCACCTATTTAGGAATGTCTTTGGGTGCCCTTTTCAAATCTATCGATGTATGGGATGGAATAGAGGAAAAATTCAGAAAGAGATTGGCTATGTGGAAGCGTCAATTCATCTCAAAAGGAGGAAGGATTACTTTAATCCGGAGCACCCTGTCCAACCTTCCAATCTATTTCATGTCCATTTTCCATTTACCTAGGGCGGTGAGGATGAGGTTGGAAAAGATTCAAAGGGATTTTCTATGGGGAGGTGGATCCCTTGAGCAAAAACCTCACTTAGTAAGGTGGCCGATTCTGTGTGATGACAAAAGTAAAGGAGGTTTGGGGGTTAAGAGCCTTGGTTTGTTCAATAAGGCTCTCTTGGGCAAATGGTCTTGGTGCTTTGCTAACGAAAAAAGGCCATTTGGAATCAGGTGATCAGAAAGAAGTACGGGGAGGAAATTGGAGGATGGAGATCTAGTGAGATAAGGGAGGCTTATGGAGTTGGTTTGTGGAAAGCTATAAATAAGGTGGGTCAGCTTGTAACCCTTTTTTTTGGCTTTGAGGTGGGGGATGGAAAAAATGTGAGGTTTTGGAAAGATAAGTGGTGTGGTACCAACCCTTTAAGTGAGGCTTTCCCTTCTCTTTTTGCATTAGCAACGTCAAAAGAAGTTTGAGTAAATGAAGTTTGGGCAGTCGAGGGGGATAGGAGGAGAAGTTGGACTCCTTCTTTCAATAGGCCGTTTAATGATTGGGAGTTGGAAGAAGTGGGAAGGTTACTTCGTTATTTAGAAGGGAAGATGGTGAGAGTGGATTAGGAGGACAGAGTGAGTTGGGTGAAATCAAAGGACGGGGTTTTTTCGGTAAAGTCCTTGTATAAGGCTATGCAGCCGGCTTCTTCAGCTTTGTTCTCTTCAAAGATTATTTGGAGGTCTTGTGCTCAACCCAAGATAGCTTCTTTGCGTGGGAGGCTTCGTGGGGTAGAGTTTTGACTTTGGATCGGTTGCAAAAGAGGGGTTGGGTTTTGACAAATAGGTGTTTTCTTTGTCAAAAGTGTGGGGAGTCGATTGACCACCTTCTCCTTCATTGTGAAAGATCAAGGGAGGTGTGGACTTTGCTCATCTCTTTCTTTGGAGTTTCTTGGGTTTTTCCGCGTTCGATGAAGGAAACTCTTATAGGTTGGAGAGGTTCTTTTGTGGGCAAGAAGAGGAAGGTGGCGTGGCTTTTGGGGCCGTTATGCTTGTTTTGGGTTATCTGGAAGACTATGAATACAATGGCTTTTGAGAACGGTGTGCTTTCCATCCAAAAGCTGAAAATTTCTTTGTGTATTTACTTTGGTCGGAAACCAAATTGTGGATAAAAGATGGGCCTTCGACCTTAATAGATTTTATTGAATGGGTGTGTATACGATAAGGGAGGGGTTTTTTTTTTCTTTCCTAGTGGTTTGGGTTCTTTTGTAAGGGGGTGAATTGTTCTTCTCTGTATCTATTTGAGTCGCTTCTTTAGCGCCTCTTTTGCAATACACATATTTTCTTACTGATCAAAAACAAAACAAAAAATGTTGAATAATCCTTCCAGCCAAACTTTACCCACAGCTAACAACCAAATTTTTGCCAATGGCTCCTGCCATCGTTGAGGTTCTATCATCCTGCTTGAATGAAGAAAAGAACAAACAAAATAATGTTTCATCTGGATAGATAAAAGGCTAGGTGGGCAGCATTCTAGGTAAAAGTGTGGGCAAAAGTTCTGAACTTTCCAGAAAAATGGCGGCCTTTTTAGTAGTTTAAACTTTTACTATATCATCCCTTCTTGATAAGCTTCAGAAAAAATAATAGACAAAGAACTGGTAGTAAAAAAATCTACATCTGCTGCTATAAACCATTCCGTATTATACAATAACAGGCTAGTAATAAAGGATGAATTGCACAGTGATCAAGGAAAAACACCATGGCCATGAGTTGCATGTGTAGAATCAATGAGAGATGTGGCTGAAACCTATTCCTCCAGTTTGATTTTGGTTCTCTTACGTTATTGCTCATCCTGTGCTCTTTGGTCCCCCTCACTGCTATTCAATTGGGTGCCATCAGGGGGACTGTCAGTCAATGTATTGGGTGTGCTTAACTGCTCTTCACCTTTAATTTGAGTTTCTTCACTTGTAGAACCTTCCATGAAGGAGTTGAGGGCTAGCTGACCAGAATAAAGGAATAAACCGACAGAGTTGATGCCAAAAACAAATGTTGCAAGGTAGCACAACCCGTTGATAATAGTCCTGCAGATGGTAGATCAGATTGAACCATGAATCTTTTATGCAAATTGACATCAATGTGTGAAGGAAAGAAGTAACCAAGGGGCTACCTTATGGTTATTGTTATTTGGCGCACCTGAAAAGCAAGAAAAAAAAAAGGGAAAAATGAGTACTAGACAAATAAAACACATCAACCACCTTCGATATGTGAAAATACATCAACCATCTTCAAGCAACCTTCAGACAAGCAAGGACACCAAGTTTTATGTTAAAACACCATGTTTTATGATAAAAATGGTGCATCACAGTTTTCGGAAGTGAAAATTTAAATTTTCCTAAATTTTAAAAGCTTATGTTTCTCTCATATATTTGGATATGAAAAGGGGGCAACAGAAAATAAAATTTGGAACTAACATTCCAAAACCGAATGCCCCTGGATCTCTACAAATAAACCTCTGGTGGTGAAGTCGGAGATGAACTTATTATCTATAGCAGTAAACCCCCCATGGAAAGCAAGAGTGAAGCAACTAAAAACTTCAATTCCCACAAGAATCTTTTTTTTTCTTTTTTGATCAGTAAGTAATATGTATATTCAAAAGAGGCGCTAAAGAAGCGACTCAAATAGCTACAGCATAGAACAACTCACCCCCTTACAAAAGAACCCAAGCCACTATGAAAGCACAAAAAACCCTCTCCCTTAACGCATACACACCCATTCTATAAAATCTATTAAGGTTGAAGGACCGTCTTTTATCCACAATTTGGTTTCCGACCATAGTAAACACACAAAAGAAATTTTCAGCTTTTGGATGGACAGCACCCCATCCTCAAAAGCAATAGAATTCCTAGCCTTCCAAATAACCCAAAACAAGCATAACGGTCCCAAATAACCCACAAGAATCTTAAAATGGTTGCAATGAACACCGTAAACATCATTGGAGGTGAACCTCATCCAAACTCTTCTCTGCTCCTTAGGATACACACACATATGTTCATGAAGAATGAGAGCTAAGCACAGTGCCAAGTGATAAACGGTGTTCAGTATCCCAAGACTGTTCACTAGAATTTGAACATTACTTAAAGCACTCTGCAATTCATAAATCATGAGAGCACGGGAGTAAGCATGTGCATGACTAATGTTAGGCAAATAAGAGCAGATTGTTTGGCTTATTTTGGACACAAATTCCAGGGTCAGAAGAAATGGTTTGATCAATTTCCTAGAGATCTTGGTATTTCAATTGTGTAGGTATGTGAAACTGAAATCTGAGGGGCCTGTCTCTTAACCTTTCATCATACCGAAGAATTGAATAAGATCCCAAGCAGTAGCCCCAAATAATACTGCATGGTCCATCAATCATCAAATTGGTACCCCAACAACAGAGTAGAGCTTGAAACAAAGGGAAGTCCAAACATATTTTAAACAACATTGTTACACTGCCAAGATATTATCCCCACAAATTTCACTTCATTAAGAGATAGCATTTTGACTTTATTGTCCCTGTTGTGGGACAAGAAAGAAACAAAAACTGCAAGTGTCATGGTTTTCATGAATACAAAATGAGGAGAATTATAGTTTGATCCTTACAATTTGTTAAGTTGCCTGATTTAACAGAAAATGGATAAACAGCATAAACACAAATAAAAAGTTGGGTGCCTAGGGACAAACCGAGAAATTGTCTGACACTGTCTGCCGATTAAGAGATGCCTCGATGGTAATAGTAAATTTATATAAGATAAGGGCGATCACCCCTGCTGTTATTCCACCCAATAATGCCTGAACAGGTGAAGGTGGTGCAGCTTTGACAGAACCTGACCCCATTGCCTTCAAACTATCCAATGCCTCCTCCTTCAATGTCTTCTTCACTCCTGAGGACCTAAATCTCTAAACCACCAAAATAACTTCCTCAAAATCAAATTTGACACAGAAGTACAAAAGATGCAAGACTGAATGTCACGGAAACATAATCTCACACATATATTGTGTATCCCATCAAAGCCTCACTTTCTCAGAGTCAATTTTGAAGTAAAATTACACATAATAGGGAAGAACGAGTGTATATATGTTATACAAGAACTAAATCTCCTCAAAGTCAAATTGAACCAAATAACATAACGGAGATGTATCATAAAGAGAGAATAAATACAATAGTAAAACCTCTAAACCCTCCAAAACCCAATTCCACAAACAGCACATGAAAAATTCATAAGGTTAATGGTGTCTACAAGAGTAATTGGGATTCTACTAGACATAAATCTCCAGAATGACCATTTAATCATCAAATGAATAAAAATAGTATGATGGAGATTGCAGGGAGTAGTATTGGAGCGTAGAACAGGCCTAAACCTCTAAATCCACTTCCTCAAAAACAAAATTAATCATAACAGCACACTAAAAGCACAAGACTGAGAGAGTCCATCAGAGCTCTCGGATTGTAGCAGACCATAATTTCTAAACCCACAAAGAACCACTTCCTCAAAAAATAAAACCTGAATCATACAAACACATAAACTAACGAAAGTACAATTGAGAATCAATAGGAGAATGATAAGGCTTATCTCAGACTTAGTCCTTTGACTTCACAAAAATTCACTTCCTCAAAATCAGAATTCAACCATGATAGCATACAGTTGGACAATTGAGACTGCATTACCAGACTTAAATCTCTGAACACCAAATCCACTTCTTGAAATCAAAACACAATCATAAAAAGGATATCAATCGACAATTCAGTGTGTATGGAATATGGATAGGGGTTAAACCAGGCCCAAACCCCTAAAATCACCAAAGCCCACTTCTTTAAAACAAAAAATATAAACATAATAACACACGAACACCAGAGCAAACGGTTTGTAAGATTGAGAGTGCGTAGAAGTGGAATGGGGGTTATACCAGACTTAAACCACTACTCACTAAAAACCTCACTTCCTTCAAATGATCCTTGAGCTGTAAAAATGCATAACAATGTACAGTGGAGAGTATATGGAAGAGGGATGAAGCTTATATCACATATACACCTTTAAACTCAACTCTTCAAAAGCCAAGTTGAACCATAACAGCACAGAAAAATTAAGGATTGAGAATGTATATCAGAGTATTGGGGAATGTACCATAATGGAGTTTCTTAACTCACCATCACCCACTTCCTCATTATCAGAATTGAACCATGGAGACACACAAACGCGCAAAAAGTGTCTATAAAAGGGTTCAAAACCCCTAAACCCACCAAAACCCAGTTCCTCAGAATCAAATCATAACGGGCACATGGAGATGCAAGACAGGGAGTGTATAGCAGAGTAATGGGAATTGCAGAGGAGCAAAATTTCTAAACTCACCAACATTCACTTCCTCAAAACCAGAAATGAATCACACAAATGCATCCAAACATACAATTGAGCATCTCTAGCAAATCCCCTGAACCTCTAAACCCACCAAGCCCACTCCCACAAAATCAAAATTCCCGACAGAACCCCAAAATAAATCCACAACGGAGAACCCATCAAGCAGGAAGAATGGCCATACCAGTTCTTTAGCTCGCTTTACACGACGTCGTATGGAGCGAAAGAGGAACACAGAGATGGCCCCAGTGAGGAGAACGCTGGTAGCCACTTGCAGAGGTGTAGGGTCATCAGTGGTGGCGAAAATGGAGGACGAGGACGGCGGGAGTTCAATGGGTCCCTCCTCTGGGGCAGTGGTGGTGGTGTCTGGAACCTGGGCCAGCAATGGTTCCGCCCTGGTCCGAAGGTGGGCTGAGACAAGGTGGAGAGAGGTGGGTCTGGAGAGAGAGTAGAATGGAGGAGACAGACATGGGTTGTGTGAAGGAGAGAGAGGCAAGGAGAAGGAGGAGAAAAGGCGTTGAGAGGACTGCAACATTGGGTTCTTGTTGGGGTTTCAGGGAGATACAATTATCTAGAGTGTGGCTCAAGTCCTAGGTTACTCCACCATCTGCTGCTTCTTCTCCTTCTTCTTCTTCGTTGGAGTGGATATGGCAGCATGAGATGGATCTCTGTGGTCCTACCAAGTTTCTGATGTGAGCCATTGGATGTGTGGAAATTGGGTCATAGTTCACAGATTTTTATGGGAGAATTCTGCGGGTTTCCCCAAAAATCTTCCGAAATTGACTTTGGAATAGTCTGAATTGCAGAATTACTCTAGGTTCAAACTTCAAAGTCTAGTTTCTTCGGTAAACAACTTTTTAATTTGAAGGGTTTATGCTAAGAACACTTGGTTTGGTGACTAGGAATAGAAATAAGGGAATAAACATATTAATAGACTTTTAGTTATATTTTAAATTTTTTATTTTTCTAATTTAATTTAATTTTTATATTTTATAATTAAATAATTTAAATTTTAAGTAAAAACCGACATTTTTATAATTTAAATTTATTTTTTATTTTCCTCTTTTTGAGAGTAACAAAACTTTCATTAAAATAACATTTTTATTTTTTCCAAAATGCACTCTTAATAAAAATAACTTTTTGGGTTCTTTTTTCATTCATATATTTTTAAATAATATATGTTTATATAATTCCTCCCATATTTTTTATTTAATTTTTGCTTATATTTTAGAATTTTCATACCACATATATGATTATTATATGAAATAAAAAATCATGTTGAAATCGTTGTTTTAAAAAATAATTTTAATATTTTTATTTTGAAAAATAATTTAAAGTCATATCATTGAAATAAAATTTTCAAATTAAGATTTTACTTTGTACTTGGATTTAATCTATTTATTTTTATTATTTTCAAAAAATATTTTAAAATATAAATCACTAAAAAATTTAAAAGCCTAAAAATAGTAAGTAGGGTGTATTGTAAATGATATAAAATAGTCATATAATATAAATTTATTTTATATATTTTTTAGATCTTTTAAGATATTTTTGGCACTACGAGAAAATCATATTCTTTACCTCAATTTTACATCTTCTAAACATAATCATCCCTTTGAAAAATTCTTTAGATAGTTTCAAAGTCACCAATCATAATATGATTATATTTTGTTCCATACGTGTTAAGTCAAATCAGGTTAGAATATATTACGTGTGATTAAAAAAATTATTTTTCAATATCCAAGACGATTGAACTTGTTAATAAGATTTTTCAAATGAAAGTTATCAATTATGAGCCAATAAAACGGTGCCACGTGACAATTTGTTGGTTTTTTATGATAAGAAATTTTGTGACAAGAACATTCCATTAGTGTAATGTTGTCATCTACCTAAAACAAGTTTACCCATATTTAGATAATGACATGTCTTAATTTTAGTAGATAAATCCAAAATCTTGAGCCATATTATGTACTCGATAAGGTTAAACTTATCAACCGGTTATATCTGAACTTCTTTGATAGTGATTTTAAAAAGCGTTTTAATATTTTTAAAATTAAAAAGATTTTAACATACAAGTATTATAGTGTATTTGATAGTAATTTTAGAAAATATTTTTAGTATTTTTAACACTTTAATAATACAAATTTTAAAGTGTTAAAAATGTTAGAAATATTTCTTAAAATTATTGTTAAACGGGACTATCAAATACATTTTTAGAGCGTATTTGATAGTAATTTTAAGAAATGTTTTTAATATTTCTAACACTTATAACATTTTTATCTCTCAAGTATTAAAGATGCTAAATATGTTTCCTAAAATCACTATCAAATACACTCTTAAAATCACTGTCAAATACATTTTTAAAATGCGTTTGATAATAATTTTGGGAAATATTTTTAATCTTTTTAACACCTATAAAATTTTTATTTTTCACTTCCTAAAATCACTTTCAAACACATTCTTAGTTTTGCCATTAAATATATAGAAAGAAAGTTATCTTTGGGTTGCAAGTTAAAACTGAATTTAAAATCACACTTCTTTAAAAATGTAGTATTGTTATCATAAAAGTTAGATTAAATATAAAAGAACTCTTTACATAAATAAAAATATAACTTTTTGATAAAGTTTTTGTAAATAGTTCTGAAAAGTAGTTTTTGAAAACAGTTTTATCATGTTTTGTAGAATAAAAGTTTGTTTGGTAACGTGACCCTTTTTAATATTTTTAAAAATAATTTATATATCTAGTGCTTATTTTTAATCATCTTTATTAAGTGCAAATAATCGAAAATAATTTAAAAATATTATCTGAAGACACTTTTTTTTTTAAAAAAAATAGAAAATAGAAAATAAAAAACAATTTTATGGTTAGTAGACATAATTTCTTGCTTTTTTGTTATAAAGAACGAAAAACTGTTCTGCCAAACAAACCCTCAATTTTTGAAAGAAAACAAGTCCGGGCTGAAGCATGATACATATCCTAAAAGCATTGAGAAGGGGATAAGAACTAAGCAGGATAAGACAAAGTTGGCAGCAGCCCTCTCTCATTTCCCACCTTAGCAGATGAAGATGACTCTTCCTTCCTTCCATCCCCTCATAATGTGAGCACTTTTGCCTCAACTTGAGAGAAGTGCTTCCACTGCCATTGATGCATAGGGACATTTTACACTCTTACATAGAACCCCACAAAAATATCTGGAACCCCACAAAGATATTCTCATTCAAAAAAAAAAAAGGACCATATACATAGGTTCAAAATTTGATTAGTCCCAGAAGAGAGAAAGAATAGGTTGATTAATAGACAAGGGCCTAAGGCTAAAACTTGATCAATAGACAGATTATAGTCACAGACTTGGGTGTGATTAATCCTTGAATGGTAATTTGGGTACCATTCATAACCTTATTATACTGCTAAAGCTTGATTAATAGACAGATTATAGTAACGGACTTGGGTATTTCCCAAGCACTTAGAGAATTTCATGGTTGGTCAGCACTCTTGGTGCACATTGGAGGCCACAGCTCTTGCCCAAAACTTGATTTGTGCCTTCATGTCTTGTGCTGAACTTTTGCCAACCCAATTTGGGATTGGAGGTGCTGAGCACTGCACAATCCATGCCTCAGAAAGGTAGGGCCTCCTCACACTGTCTTCCTCCATTGGGCCTCCTCTGTCCTTGGCTTGTAGACCAGGCAGTATGTTCACCACACTTGGGCTTAAATCTTCTTTCTCAAATGTGAACCCCAAGTCCTTGAATCCTTGTACTTCTTCATACTCAAGATCGCTTAGACTCTTCCTTATCACATTGGTTTGATTGAGGTATCGACGCCTCATCTCCTTGGCTACGTTCATGGACATAGTCCCCTCTTCTTGTTTTCTGAGCAGTCGATGCCTTGGTGTGCCATAGTTTTGGGCCAAACCCTGCAATCCGATTATAAGCAACGAATCAAACCGAAAAGTTTCATTGACATATACTCTTTTTTTCTATGTGATTTTCAAGTGTTTGTGAAAATTGAATCTAAAGCATTTATAAATATACATACCTTATAAGTGTGCCGTCGAGGCAAGATATCAGGAGGGCTAAGGGATGTTGTCCTAGTCAACTTGCTGCTTCTAGGATCCCTTTCTTTGTATTGAATCAGTCCTTCCCTCCCCACACAAGGTGGCATTGATGGGGCTCTAAGCAAACCTCGCTGCGACGATTTTTGAGTCAATTTGCCTGTTTCCAATCCGATTTCCCCTTCTTGGACTGCTCCTTCCTTCCTCCCTACACAAGGTGCCAGTGATGGTGCCCTAAGCAAATTAGGCTGCACCAAATCAACATCCTTCACTTGTATTTCTTCTTCCCTTCTCTCTACACTAGGCGGGAGTGACGGAGACCCGAGCAAATGATTCTGAGTCGACTTGCTCGGTCCTGAACCGGGTCCTTCCTCTTGGGTTGCCTCTCTCCTCCCTAAACAAGGCAGTGAAGGTGAAGTATGACCAACACAATCATCTTCTTCGGGGAGTTTCTCTGGAGGGCTGCGATCATTGGCATATGAGTTCCTTACCATCATCTCTTGACAAAAGTTGGAAGACGTGCAAGGATCTGAGTAACATCTAGACATCATTTTTCTCCTCTCAAGCAAGTTCTCAAAGAACCAGCACACTTCCAAAAGATCCACAGCCTCCACCTTCTCATCCCTGATAGAAAAAGAGCCAAAAGGGTCATCTCCCATCACCGCCATAGCCACAAAGCTACCGAGATCTTGTGTTCTGGCCTTTTCATCTGTTATATTATCAATATCTGAACATGGCCTAACTGGGGCATCCATACGTGAGATAAGGCACCATGTGCTGTGAGCTAAAAACACAATAAAATTTAGGTGGAGATGGGGCTTTGTGAAGGTGTTTGATGAAAATCCTCTGAGAAAAAAATGGGCTAAAACGTGGGAAAGGTGGGGGAGTGGTGCTGCATTTAATTCTAACAACTAAGAAATATGAGGATTCTTAATATCCTAGTATGGGTTGAGGCAGATTAGGGATTACAGGGCCATGCCAGCGCACTGCCCATGTGATATCCTCTTTGCTTATGAAGCAACAAAAAAAAGGGTCTTATGTGTTGTTTGTCATCCCCACCATGTGACAGCTAAGGTTAGATGTATTACCATACTTGTAGGCTGACAATAGGCCTCAAACTTGCGCTTAATTGCAGAGTCATGTCCTTTAGGGATTGGGATTTAAGCCAAATAGCATTTAACTTTGCCAAAAACAGTAGAAGCACAAATGGAAGTAATTGCTACTAAATTACAATTGAATTTTATGTTTGGGAGAAGGGTAATTCTATCTTTTTAAAAATTTTAATTAAGTAAAAAAATCTCTTTCTTTATTGGTCTAAGGTCTACTTGGTATAAAATGCAATTTCAATCAACTTCAAAAAGTAATTAATAGATATTTGAATTTATTCATATCGGGCGATCTTGTTGATCCCCGTACTTTTTCAAACATCATAAACCGTTATTTTTTAATCATGATTCATGAGGTTAGTCAAATTTCATAGATTTTTCAGAGTTAGACAAATTTTATAGATTTTTCATTAGGGTATTAGATATTGACTGTTTTAAGTCCACTAATTTTCATAATTTTAAAGTAAGTTTATCTATAAGTATTATATGAATCGTTTTCATATTTGAAAAGACGTAGGATGTGTCTTATATGACACTTGTGACGAATCTATTGACCCTGATATGATTTAGATGATGGGATTGATCAAGAATAAATTACAGAGAAATGAGTGAGATTGAAACAATGGGGACAAGTCATTCATGTCATATTCTAATTTCCATTTGTCACCAAGCAGCATTTTTGGCATTCTCGCTAGTGGGGCCTTAATGAGGATATGGATGAATCATTGAAGGAAAGACTGAGCCAACTGGTTTCTACTTACATCACTTTTTATTCTATACTTATCTTGTTTTCTAGTTACATCACTTTTTATTCTATACTTATCTTGTTTATAAAATAAATGAAAATTTTACCTTTTTTTAAATTAAAAATATTTATTATTAATTTTTTATAAAATAAAATAAAATATTTAATAAAAAACTCTCTTTTAGTTGGAAACTATAATGAATCAAGTTCTATTTTAATTGATTTTATTTAATTAGTTTATAAGACTTATTTTTTTATTAAAGGATTATAGAAAAAGGAGGGTATGCTTATATTTTTAAAAAATAATTTTGATAAAAAATAAAAATGATGGTAAAATCAATTAAATAATACACCACTTTTTATTTATTATGAATATTCAAGATTTTTTTCTTTCTTGATGCAATTTTTTATTCTAAAGTTTATTTTTATTGATTTTTGCACACATATCTATGAATACTAAATTTTCTAATTGGATCCATCTACCATAAAATCTAAAATATTGTCATACTTTCTCTTATTCATTTTCTTTTTTTGGCCCATAAGCATTTATTCAGCTTTTTGTTAAGGGGATATTGGTAAAAAAATAATAATTTTATTTACCTCCCCTCTAAATAAGATTTTAGTTCATCATCATGGTCCAATTTTGATGCACCCAATTGATAAATAATTCTAAAGGTCCAATTTAAGAATGCTATTTGTTCCTCTATTAAATCCAAGAAAAAAATTGTTATAAAAAAAAACTCATGAAATGTACTTGGTATGGATTTGAAAGCAACAATGTAAAAGGGGTATTTTTTTTGAAAAATCTCATTCTATTGTCCTTCAAGATTTTTTTAGGTAAGACATCACATAATAATTGAAAATGGAAGTGGCATTTAATCTATCTAAATTTGATGAGTATTTTTATTTATGGCTGTGATAATTTCCTTAATTTGAGGGAGAAAAAAAAAAAAGGAAATTTTGGGTTATAAAAAAACCCAAATGATAAGGAGATTTTATGTTATTTGACTTTACTTTTTAAATCTTTTTATTATTCAAAACATTGGTAATAGGTATTGAAAAATATCTTCTAGCGTCTTATAAAATATAAATATAGGGTTGCAATTTGAGCGGATTAATGATTAATCCGAAATTTAATTTAAATTAAAAGACAATAAACGTCAAACTCAATCCGACCATTTAGCTTGAGGTACTGAATCCAAACGTAACTATATATTATTTCTCTAAATTCAGGTTAGATTCCAATTGGTTGAGTTGACTGATTACATTATTAAAAATCCATTTATGATATTTAAAAATTTTTTTTCATGTATTTATTTATATAAAAATTTAAGTAGTAAATAAGACAAAAAGTTCTAGTAACAAGGAAATAAAAATAAATTCATATATTTTCTAAAAAATGAAAAAGTATATATATATATATAAAGAATGTGATCAATAAATGAAAACCTGATTGTGTCCTAAGATGCTAATAATGTCCTTGAATATAAAAAAGTAATTAGATGCCAATAATATGATCAAGTTGCAAAATTTTGGTATTGCATAATATAGTTTTATAGATTTTTTATTAATTTCTTCAACTAACCAAATAAAACTAAAAATTAAAAATTTTCGGAATAGTTTTTTCCTTAGGTATAATAGAATTTGTTTTTAATAAAAATTTAATTTGAGGTGTAATTCAGTTAAGGGACTGGGTCAAAACCCCACCAAAAATTCTGTGAATTCAAAACTATCTTCCTCCTAGGGTACCCCACACTCTATGGGCTTCCTCTCTTCCCCCATGCCATCCATGTCTTCTCATCTTCCTCTTCCCTTGCACAATAAAATTAGTACCTTCCAATAAACCCTATCCCCAAACCAGACCAGAGAAAAAAAATAAATAAATAAAGGAAAAAGAAAAATGGCCATGGCCATGCCCAAAACCCCAAAATTTCATGTAGCCATGTTCCCATGGTTTGCCTTCGGCCATATGACTGCATTCCTCCATCTCTCCAACAAGCTTGCTGAGAGAGGCCATAAAATCACATTCATGCTGCCCAAAAAGGCTCAATCCCAGCTACAAACCTTGAATTTTCATCCTACTCTCATCTCTTTCCATCCCCTCTCCATCCCCCATGTTGATGGCCTTCCTCCCGGGGCTGAAACCGCCTCTGATATCCCCATCTTCTTGACCCACCTTCTGGCCACTGCCATGGACCGCGCCACCGACCAACTTGAAGCAGCTCTCCGGGCATCGAATCCTGAATTTTTGTTCTATGATTGTAGCCATTTGGCTCCGGTTTTGGCATCGAGATTAGGCATCAAGGCCATATGCTACAATGTGGTTTGCGCAGCTTCCATTGCCATTGCCCTTGTCCCAGCTCGTGGAGTTAGCAAGGACAGGCCAGTTACAGAGGCTGAACTGGCTGTGCCGCCATCTGGGTACCCTTCTTCGACGGCGGTGTTCCGCCTCCACGAAGGTCGGGCTTTGCAGTTCATATCTGCACCGTTTGGGGACGGCATAAGCTTCTACGAACGCATCACCACTGCCATGAAAGAATCCGATGCAATTTCTATAAGAACCTGTAGAGAAATTGAAGGAAACTTGTGTGACTACATTGGAACCCAGTATGGAAAACCAGTCTTCCTAACCGGCCCGGTACTGCCTGAGCCTTCACCGACCCCATTGGAGGACAGGTGGGCTCAGTGGCTAGGTGGGTTCAAGCCCGGCTCGATAATATTCTGCGCATTTGGAAGCCAATACATCCTTGAAAAGGACCAGTTCCAGGAACTGGTTCTAGGGTTAGAGCTAACAGGCCTGCCATTCCTAGTAGCTCTAAAGCCACCAACCGGAGCTACAACCATTGAAGAGGCCTTACCAGAAGGGTTCAAAGAAAGGGTTGGAGGGAGAGGAGCGGTTCATGGAGGTTGGGTGCAACAGCCATCAATCCTGAGCCACCCATCAGTGGCGTGTTTTGTGAGCCACTGCGGGTTTGGATCAATGTGGGAGTCCCTCATGAATGACTGCCAAATAGTGCTGGTGCCCCATCTTGGTGACCAAATATTGAACACTAGGGTTTTGGCTGGAGAGCTTCAGGTTGCAGTGGAAGTTGAGAGGGAAGAGAATGGGTGGTTTTCAAAGGAGAGCTTGTGCAAAGCCATTAAATCAGTGATGGATGAAGAGAGTGAGGTGGGTGGTTTGGTGAGGAAGAATCATGCTAAGTGGAAGGAGACCTTCGCGAGCCCAGGCTTTATGAGCAATTATGTTGATAAATTTGTTGGCCAATTGCAAGGACTTTTGGACCATAATTGAAAATTAATAGTGAAATAGTTTAGAATCAGAATTAATATTGGACATGTTTCAGTATTTAGCACACATACAGTGGCAATTTTCATTTAAGAAAGATGTACTTTGTAATTTTATTTGGGCCAATTAGGGTCATTAATAGTTTAATACCAAAGGAAAATCCCTCCCTTTACTTCTCTTAAATCTTTTGTTTACTAAGGGTATGTTTGGATGTACTTTCTATTTTTTTTTGTTTTTATCCATATATTTGTTTTTATGCTTATGAATTTGTTTATTTTTCTTTTTATTGTACTATATATGAAGTCGTGGTGGATTTCAACAAAGTATAATAAATTAGGGGTGAATTTGAGAATTCTTTTTAAACTTACATTAAGTTTGGAGTGAGTCCGAGTATTACCTTATTTCATTCCACTCTCTCCCATGGTATATAAATTAAATAAAAACAATATAATTTTTTGTTTCATTTTCCCTTGTTTGATGCATATAAAATAAAAATTTACAGCTTATAATGGACAAGTATTATCTTATCATTAGTATTACCTTATCACATTCCACTCTATTCATGTCACAATATATAATTAAATAAAAATAATATATATAATTTTTTTCCATTTTCCCCATTTTTAATTCATACAAAATAAATTCTTACATCTTATAAAAGAAATTGTAGAGTTTATAGCAATAAGTTTTTTTTTTTTTTTTTAAATCTCTGGCTAAAATCTCTCTTTTTATAAGAATAAATTTATTTCAATAGTTAAATAAGATGGAATCTAACAAGCAATAAACTCTCTCCCTTGTTAAAATCTCTTACTAATATGAATATCATCAATATTTTTATATTTTCAGGTTGTGAATAATGGTAATAATAATCATTATAATAATATTATTATGATTGTTATCATATAATTTTTTATTTTTTCATATCTTGTCGTTATAAATAGTAATAATTAATATTTTGATGGTGGAGTAGGGTTGAAACCTCCTATTGATTTGATCTTTATATTTGGGTGTGACGAATGACAATAAAGTTTTTGGATGAGACACAAGTAATATCAAGTGTACCTCCCATTCCATTTTGGATACAGAAATAATAGTGATTAGTAAGAACTGATCTTTTGAACGTTGAATTGTGGGTTACATCAAGTGTCCTATTTCCCACATTTTTCTAGAAGATTGCTTAAAATGAGGCTAGTGGGGTATGGGTATGCCCCTATACATGCTTCAAGTGATCAAGTGGGCTCCCCCTTGATCTGTTTAAAATGAGGAAAAACACCAGGTTGAAGCAGCCCTACGTGCCTTGAAGCCCGACTTTTTGTTCTATGATATATGGCCTATTGGGCTCCCCCTTTGGCATCCAAACTAGGCATCAAGTCAATAATCTACAGTCCAGTATGTGCAGCAGCCCTTGCCTACAACCTTCAACAAATCAGAAAAGACAGGCAAATTGCAGCTGGGCCTCCCCCTGGTTACCCCTCCTCAGCGGTGGTGCTCCGGCCCCATGAAGCTCGCTTGCTTCACTTCTTGTCATTTCCAGTTGGGGAAGGCCTCACCTTCCACGAGCGCTTCACCGCCGCCATGAAACGCTGTGATGTAGTCTCTATATGGAAAGACAGTTGGGAAAACAAGTGCTCCTAACGGGCCCCGTTTTGCCTGAACCTTCACCGATGGCGTTGGAGGACCGGTGGGCGCAGTGGCTAGGCGGGTTCAAGCCTGGTTCAGTAATATTCTGTGCATTTGGGAGCCAAAATTTCCCCTAAAAGGACAGTTCCAAGAACTACTCTTGGGTTTTGAGCAAACAGGCCTGCCCTTCCTAGCAGCTCTAAAACCACCATTAGGAGCTGCAACCATTGAAGAGGCCTTGCCGGAGGGGTTCCAAGAGAGGGTTGGAGGGAGAGGAGTGGTTCATGAAGGGTGGGTGCCTCAGCCCTCAATCCTGAGCCACCCATCAGTGGGGTGTTTTGTGAGCCACTGTGGCCTTGGATCAATGTGGGAGTCCTTGATGAGTGACCCCCAGTTAGTGCTGGTACCAGAGCTTTCTGACCAAACCTTCAACGCTGGGCTATTGGCAGAAGAGCTTAAGGTTGCAGTGGAGATTGAGAGGGAAGAAAATGGGTGGGTTTCAAAGGAGAGTTTGTGCAAATCCATTAAGTCAGTACTAGATGAAGAGAGTGAGGTGGGTTGTTTGGTGAAGGAGAATCATGCAAAGTGGAAAGAGACCCTGATGAGCCAAGGCTTTATGAGCAATTACATTGATAATTTTGTTCGCCAACTTTTAGATCTGAAGTGATTTCTAGAGATGGAAATTGCAGCCATTTCAATCTCTAAAGAAAACTAGACTAAGCAGTACAGGGAAAGAATCCTTATAATTGTGCCCTACACTTTGTAATATTTGAATGCTATGACTTTGTGAATTTTTTTTGCTAGGGTTGATTCATTATTCTAATCAATTTATATTCATATTAAATAAAATAAAACTACATATTGTCAAATTTATTAGTGTAAAAAGGTGTGAATCAATTAATGTTTAGAGAAAAAAATTAGTTGAATTGACATATTTAATTTATACTTAAATAAAAACTTGAATCGACCTTGTAGTGAAGAAGAAAAATCAAATTAAATCAATTTTATTTAAGATCGATTTAGTTTAATTTAAACAATCAGAGTGGATGGAGGTTAATTTCAAAGTTAAGTTTATTTTATTTTAAAAATTAATCAAAATCAATTTGGTTTTAAAATATTGATTTGATTTAACTTTTATTGATTAGAGAGATCAAAAGTTTCTAATCTCCAAGATTTTTCAAACCTAATCCACCTTTCTATAGTTGTTGAAAATCAAATCTATTTGATTGATTTTGGATGGATTAGATTAATTTTATTGATTTAATTTTTTTTTTTTTACTTACTCCTTTTTCAAATATTTGAGCTGATTACTTTTTATATTTTGTTATATGTACCAAATATATATCAAATAAGTGGTCTTGGGAGAATTGATTAGATAGTTTATATTATATTACCTATCTAGTAATCAATAAAAAGATACTCTCCGAAGTCTTTTGCAATAACTTTAGGTTTTGGCAAAAATCTTTTCCTCACCAACTCATTTTCCACATCATTAAATCACTTTCATCGACTAGCACAAATCATTTCTTTATACAATGAAAAATAGTCTATTAAAAATTCATCACCAATCTTATAATATATCCTTCTTAGTTGGGGAAGAAGAGTTCTTTGGGACTTGAATACTCATACAAATGGTTATATATATTGTTACAAAATAACGAGACAATAAGAAATAAAATATGATTAGAACACAGATTTACGTGCAAGAGGCTACTGCATAAACATAATTATCATTACTCTAAATCTTATACATCATATATATATATATATATATATATATATATATATATATATATATATTTCTTATATATGTTTCATAGGGTGCCTTTCATTTATTTCTTATATATGTTATTTTAATTTTATACATTTTTTTTTTCATTTTATAGCGTAAATTATTTATAAAGATATTTTTTAAATTTTATTTTATTCAATTTAAAAAATTAACTAATACAAAAAATCTACCATGCCACATTTTCTATCAAAAAAATATTATTCTAAAAATTAGATTTTTAATATAATTAAGAATTTGATGCATTTTCCAACCATAGTTATTATATCTCTAATCTATAATCCAATAAGTCTCATTTATGAATGATTTTTTTCTTTTTAAAAAAAACAGAGGATGGAAGCAAAAAAAAAAAAAAAAGTAATACTAAATTGAACATTTTCAAAACATGAAACTACTCTCCTTGTTAGTTGGGGAGTGAGAAAATTAAAGGAGAAATATTTTCTTCATTGCTACATTTCTACTTCAGAAACATACTTTTCTGCAACAATATTTCTTTTAAATCAAGAAAGATCTCCGGCGATTGATCATTCTTTATCCAAAAGTTGTTGCAGTTGCTGGACAAAATTATCGATGTAATTGCTCATAAAGGCCTGGCCTGTCAAGGTCTTCTTCCACTTAGCATGATTCTTCCTCACTAAACCACCCACCTCACTCTCTTCATCCATCACTGATCTGATGGCTCTGCACAAGCTCTCCTTTGAAAACCACCCATTTTCTTCCTTATCAATCTCCACTGCAACTTTTAGCACTTCCGCCAATAGCCTAGTGTTCAATATTTGGTCAGGGAGTTCCGGTACCAGCACTATTTGGGGGTCACTGGTCAAGGACTCCCACATTGATCCAAAGCCACAGTGGCTCACAAAACACCCCACTGATGGGTGGCTCAATATTGACGGCTGCGGCACCCACCCTCCATGAACCACTCCTCTCCCTCCAACCCTCTCTTGGAACCCCTCCGGTAAGGCCTCTTCAATGGTTGCAGCTCCTGTCGGTGGTTTTAGAGCCACTAGGAATGGCAGGCCTGTTAGCTCTAACCCCAGGAGCAGTTCTTGGAACTGGTCTTTTTCCTGGAAATTTTGGCTTCCAAATGCACAGAATATTACTGAACCAGGCTTGAACCCACCCAGCCACTGAGCCCACCGGTCCTCTAATGGCGTGGGTAAAGGTTTGGGCAATACGGGGCCTGTTAGGAGCACTGGTTTTCCATACTGGCTTGCAAGGTAGTCACAGAAGGGTCCTTCGATTTCTTGACATGTTCTTATAGAGATGGCATCGCAGCCTTTCATGCCGGTTGTGAGGCGTTGGTACAAGTTGACGCCTTCCCCGAATGGTGCAAACAGGAATTGCACCATCCAAGCTTCATGGGGGCGGAGCACCACCGTTGGGGAGGGGTAACCAGGCGGTGGCACATCTATAGTTAGAGTACTGTCTTTGCTAACTTGTCGACCTGGGGGAGGGTGGTGGGCAACGGCCGATGCACAAACTGCGCTGTAGTATATGGACTTGATGCCTAGCTTGGAAGCCAAAGCCGGAGCCCAATAGGGAAAATCAAAGAAAAAAAGGTCTGGCTTCAAGGCACGTAGGGCTGCTTCAACTTGGTCAGTGGTGCGGTCCATGGCGGTGGCGAGAAGGTGATGAGAGAAAAAGGGCACGTCGGAAGCAGTTTCAGCTCCGGGAGGGAGGCCATCAACATGGGGGATGGTGAGGGGATGGAAAGTGATGAGAGTAGGATGAAGATTCAGGTGCTGTAGCTGGGATTGAGTCTTTTCGGGCAAAATGAAGGTGATCTTGTGCCCCCTCTCAGCAAGCTCGTTGGAGAGATGGAGGTAAGGAGTCAGATGACCAAAAGCAAACCATGGGTACATGGCTATATGAAATTTTGTGTTCCTGGCCATGGCCATTTTCCTTCTTCTTGGTTGTTTATGTTTGAAGATTTGGGTTGCAACTTATAGAGAGGTGCTCATTTCCCCTTCCTGATCAGGAGGGTGGAGATAAGTAGATGACAAATCCAATAATGGGGAGCATGTGAAGCACATGAATCACATGGGGTTTTTTATGCGAGTTCTAAAAGCGCTGCTTCATTCAGGGTGTGCAATGTTCATATATACGTATTATATATATATATATATATATATATATGCCGTCATGGGGTTGAAAGAATTGTGTTGTTGTTTGGTTCACGGGAAAGAAGGATCTCTTCTCTTAGCAGGTAATTGAGAATATCTTCTTGTTATTTTTAGCTTTTGATGTGCATAACAGATGCTTAATTTTGTGCCCTACAGTGCTACAGAAATAGAAGAATGGTAGTTCTCATTTGTGAATTCATCTAGTGGTAGGCTGGTAGCTGCACTTCCATTATTGAAAATACTGAATGATGTTGCGATTCCACGTCATGTGAGAGAAAATGTTTTTATTTTGGGTAGGTATAGAAAAGAGACCCCCGATTAGGTGGTGCGAGATGCTTTAGGCCTAATTTTTTTTTTTTATTATCATAGTGCGAGATGTTTTTATTTGTATGATTGCACTTTCATTAGTTGTTTGTGTTGAGAAGTTAGAGGGGGTTGGTGGTTTTAGAGTACTAAGATTATAAGATTCTTCCACGATAATAATAACAATTTTAAAAGATAAACAATAATAATTAGTAAAATATCATGGACAAAATTTATTCAATTTTAATAAAATAAGGATACAAATAATCAAGCCTTCACTAGTTTCTCCTCAAAAACTTATATAAATATATTTTCATACTTGATGTGAAAATCCATTACTCCATAAAACAATGAATAGAAAGAAATTAGGAAGAAATCATATCATATAAATTTTTTAAAAGATTGATGAAAGAACTTGTAATTTCACCATTGAGCCTTAAAACAATGCTTAATAAAAATTCTTAATTTTCTTTCCTTTTCTCAAGTAACCCCTTCTCCATTATATTTGGGCTTAAGGAATACCCAAATATAAAATAGTCTAAAACATGGACTCTGGACTACGCAAACTTAGCCAACAGTCTCCCCCTAACAAACAACCTTAATTTTCTTTCCTTTCCTAAATCACCCCTCCTCCCTTCATACCAAAGTCCTGATGCCATTTATATATTTGGGCTTAAAGGAATAGCCAAATATGAGCCGGACAAACTTAGGCCATTAGTTTGTAATCTCATTTGATGAATAAATCTTATCATATTATTCAATAATGCAGATTTGAAGTTATTATACAAGAATACAAGTATATAATATAAGAATATAGAGAAATAATTATAGGTTGTTATATAAGGATAAAATATACGTGAAGATTTTAAAATTTGTCCAAATTTTATTTTTACAGTGATTTTAAGCCAAATTTTATCTTTAAATTTCAAACTCGATTACACTTGATTTTTTTTATCCGTTCGTATCCTTTAAATCTTAATTTTTGTTATTATTGTTTTATTTGTATTTTGTATTTTATATTATATTATATTATATTTTAAGTTTAATCATTTTATTTTACTTTTCTTTTTTTATCTTTTCCATTTCTTTCCTTTCCTCATTTTTTATTTTTATTTTTTCTCAGTTTCCTGTACCTACCCCAATCTCCTACCCCATACCTCCCACGTCAAAGACCCATGCTTCCCCTTTCTCATTGGTTTCCTCTCTTTTCTTTTTTATTTTTTTCCTTCTTCTGCTACTTTTTTTTTTTTTTTTTGCTTCCAATTTGTCCCCCATTTGCTCCTCTGCTTCCTCCCTCCACGACTCCTACACTTCCAACTGCACCACCTCACCCACACCTCCACCCAACTTCCAGCAGACTCACCACTCCCACCCACACGACCCCATTTTTTTCTCTCTTCCTCCCTTTCTCTCCTTCCTTCCTCCAAACAAACTCTCCACGATCACACCCACTGAAAAAGCCCATTGCCACATGTCCCCCTCTTCCATTTCTTTCCCTCACTATTCTAATCAATTTATATTTATATTAAATAGAATAAAACTACATATTATCAAATTTATTAGTGTAAAAAGGTGTGAATCAATTAATTTTTAGAGAAAAAATTATCCGAAGTGACATGTTTAATTCATACTTAAATAAAAAACCCGAATCGACCTTCTAATGTTGAAGAAAAATAAAATCAAACCAATTTTATTTAAGATTGATTTAGTTTAATTTAAATGATCACAGTGGATGCAAGTTAATTTATGCACGTTTATTTTATTTTAAAAATTAATCAAAATCAACTTTGTTTTAAAATATTG
The DNA here is from genome assembly GCF_004353265.1 of Vitis riparia. Taxonomy (NCBI): domain Eukaryota; kingdom Viridiplantae; phylum Streptophyta; class Magnoliopsida; order Vitales; family Vitaceae; genus Vitis; species Vitis riparia. The sequence goes on from NC_048449.1 coordinate 2,540,061, forward strand.
GTTTGATTTAGCTTTTATTGATTAGAGAGATCAAAAAGCTAATCTGCTCCAAGATTTTTGAAACCTAAATCACCTATTTATAGTCGTTGAAAATCAAATCTATTTAATCAAATCTATTTAATCAAATCTTTTTGATTGATTTTGGATGGATTAGATTAAATTTATTTTATTTTTTAATTTTTACTTGCACCTTTTCAAAATATTTGAGCTGGTTACTTTATATTTGTTATATATATATATATATATATATATATATATATATATATATATATATATTTATTTATTTATCAAATATATATCAAATAGATGGTTTATGCTGATCAATAAAAAGACACTCCATTGCAATAATTATATGTCTTGACAAAAACATTTTGGGAAATCATGTAATCATACACCAATTATAAAAAGTATGAGATTTTAGAATTTTATTTTTTCTTTTTAATTTTAATGTAAAATGGGAAAAAGTATTATCTCACTCCAATAGTGCTTTCAAATTTGTTTCATAATTACCCTTAAAAGTAAAAGATAAAATACACATTACTTTAATATCATCTACTGACAAGTATATATGTAATTTATTTTTATTATTTATCACACATCAATATATTTATTATTTCTCACACATCAATATATCTTTCTTACCATTCACTACATTTCCACTTTTTTTTTTCTTTTTTTTCCTCTCTAGCCACTATAATCCATTGTCACTTATTATAGTTATATTATTATTTTTCTCTTTTCCCTTTATATGTTTTTAATAGGCTCATGTATTTTCTCATAAAACTTCTTTAATTTTAATTTTTTTGACTCTCTAATTTCTCCATATTTATTGATTTTAATTATTTCTTGACATATTAAACTTAAAATGATAATATATAATAAATAGTTAATATGAAAAATTAAATAAATATATATATATATATATATATATATATATATATATATATATATATATATATATATATATATATAATGGAAAAAAATAAAAATATTCCCACAAATAATATACTTGATAATTTTAAATATTAATTATAATAATACAAATTATAAATTCATGTTTAAATTTAAAAATTCTATTTTATTATTTAGAAGTTTATGATATAAGATTTTTTTTTTATATTAATACTAAACAAAAGATTTATTTATTTTGTAAACTCTATCACATGTAAAAGTAAAATATCTTTGTAATACTATTTTATTATTTGCATTATTTTTCTTTTAATTTTCATTTTAAATTTATCCTATCAATATTACAATAAGTGATGGTGCTTTTATTATTTTTTCTTATAATTTTAATTTGATTGTGGATCTAACTTTTCTTTGGTTAAAATCTTTAATTTTTAATTAAAATAAAATATAAAAGAAAATATATTTTTCATAAAAAAAATTGTATTTAACCTTTTATATTAATTTCTTAAAACCCATTCCCTATGTACATTCGGAAGCTCCTCAACCTGGTCACAAGTTCTCGACCCTTTGCACGGTGGGGAAAGGACATAGTCGGCCCTTTGCCCATTGGAGCAACACAAAAGAAGTTTTTCCTTGTTGCAACTAGTTACTTTAGCAAGTGGGTAGAGACAAAAGTCTATGCTAGCTTCAAAGACAAAGATGTCTTCAAGTTTGTCTAAAAAAATATCATATGTCGATTTAGAATTCTACAAGCAATTGTTATGGATAATGGGCCACAGTTTGACAGAGTCGTTTTTAGAACATTTTGTTCAGAGTTAAACATCAAGAATTTATATTCAACACCCTGCTATCCACAAAGCAACGGACAAATGGAGGCGACAAATAAAACCCAATTGAATGTACTGAAGAAAATGTTAGAATGAGTAAAAGAGAAATGGGTGAACGAGTTGCCCAGAGTATTATGGACCTATCGAACAACATCCAAATAGCCAACGAGAACCACTCCATTTGCCCTTGCTTATGGGATGGAAGTCATCATTCCAACTGAAATTGGCATGCCTACTACTAAAACAGTCGTGCAAAATAAAATGGACAATCATGAAGGACTCATAAGATAATCGGATTGGGTAGACGAAAAGCGAGGAAATGCAGTTTATTTGGATAGCTTTTTATCGTTAAAGAGCAATCATTCAATACAACAAAAGGGCATGACCACAATTTTTTCGGGCAGGATCTTTGGTTCTTAGAAGAGTATTCGAAAACACAATTGAAATAAGAGTTGGAAAGGTACAAGCTAATTGGGAAGGACCTTACGTTATAATTAAGGTAGGAGACTCGAGGACATACCATTTCTAAACGTTAGACGACGTGCCCTTGCTTCACCCATGGAATGTAACCAACTTGAAGCAATATTATTAATAAAAGTTGCTTATGAAAATAACGTAGCAAAAACAAATAGCTAAAGCAAATACACTTAGAAAAAAAATGTAGTGACATTGAAGAAAAAAACTCAAAAGAGTAGTCATTATATTTACACATTTAAAAGTCAAGGCCACAACTGGCCAAAGAAAAAAAAAAAATAAATAAAAATCATGCCCGCTCGCCAGGAGAACCACTTCCAACAAAAAGTTTGTCTCATTGGGTAGGACCCAAAAACTCATCTTCATCATCAGAATGGAAGCTGAGAATATAAAGGGCAATGTCATGCTTCTTCATACAACATCGATAGCCATAGAATAATATGTCATCCACCTACTTCTGGTAGTCTGCCTCCAAGTCTTCTTTTCGAGTGGCAAACCCTGCCCGAAGATTTTGCAGCTCCTATCTTAGCTAGATAGCTTCTTCTTTAGCCTTCTTATTTTTAGCCGCTATAACCGTCTTCTATTCAACTAGTCGGTAAGCCTCAGCTTAAGACGCTTCTTCCTCATCCTTGACCTTTTTTAGCAGACCGACACCTTCCTCAGCTAGCTTCTGGGTAGCAGTAGCCTCGTTTTTTTCCATCTCCAAGCTAGCAAGGAGATCCTCATTTTTGTCTATGTTATTTGCAATGTATGCCCTCATGGTTTGATTGCTTTTAGTTACTGGAAAAGGTGTGCTCGCTGCCGCATGAAGATACGAACTCTGGCTACCATTTGAGGGCAACATAGATCATTATGAGATGAGAGACTATAGGAAAGATGAGAAAAGTCACAAGCGAAAAAGAATGAGACAACCTACCATTTCTGTTGTCTCAAAAGTTGTGTAGTTCTACATATAAATAATGCAGACAATAGCAGTGTTTGGAGTATAGTACGGAAACCGTGCCATGAAAGATTGGCTAAGGTCTTTGTCCACCTAGACTGGGATTCGTTGAGTAGCCGAAAAGAGCACCCCCATGTTCCATGCTAGAGACTCTCTTTCGGTGAAGAAAGGGATACAACTCAAAAGCTCAGATATTTTATCCCAACTAAGGACATAAGCTGGCTTTGGACGGGGACTAAAGGAGTTCGGACACTCAAATGATTCCTCACTGATGTTCTTTAGGACAGTGAACGGTTTCCTCGTCTTGTGATAGGAAATGTCGTTAGCTGATGAAAGTTTCTTATTTGGCCCCGAAGTGATGGGTTACAATAGTAGTCGGCGGTGCTAACTTAGATGGAGGATTGAAGACAGGTTCTAGGTAGGCTTTCTTCGAAGGAGAGGGATTAATAGCAATGGATTCAAACGGGCGCTTACGCTGCCTCTCGCGCAATCTAACCCTCTAGTTGGAGGTCATCTCCTCCTCCTGTTTCTCATTCTCACAAATAATAAGGGACATTAGTCGGCTAACCCTTGCTTCTGGTTCATCGCTGGAAAACAAAGAAGACGGAGATGATGAAGAAGATGAAACCGATGATGAAGAAAGGGAGGCAGAAGGCGGAGTTCGTGCTCCCTGAATAGGACAAACTGCAATTATTTTCTTTTTTTTTTTAGTAGAAGAATGTACTTCATAGCGGAGCTAGAAAACGGATGACCAGTAGCTGGAGTTTGCCTCAATGTCTCCTCCTAGCGTTTTTTTTCCCGTTCTTCTAGACGAGTTTGGTGTGTCTTAGAATTTTCTAAACGAACAACCTTGTAGGAAGGCAAATCCTTTAACATAAAGTGTTCATCGAGTACTAGAGACGAATGAGCTAACCGGGGAAACACGGGGATGATAAATAGCTTGGGATTTTCAATCAGCGCTAACAGGTTCTTATCTAATAGGAGAACGTTGTAAACTTGTTTAGCAATGTTTATTTTGAACAATTTGTTGAGTTGGGCGAATGCAGCCTTTTCCACCCACTCTATAAGGTGTCCTCACCTTTTCTTACCTGCATTAGACGAACATAAAGATTGTGAGTAGATTCGCAACAAGGAGGAAATAACAAAAGTAAAAGAAATACAACCTACTCAGAATCTCCAGCGAATGTTGTGGAGAAAAAACTCCGTCTAGACCCTTAGATGAACCACGCCAAGGACCGGACACTAAAACATGCTCCTTGACCCAGCCTTTGCACGAATCCGGAAGACTAGTCACCAACTAGAAGGAAGGTATATGGACGGACAAGCTGAACCTTTCCTTTTGATTTATCTTAACAGTATAAATGAACAAGAATTCCAGTAGGGAAAGATCTAGCTAGAAGAGTATGTCCAACACACTGCATCCCTTAAGTATCCAAACGATGTTTGGATGAAGATAGGCCAGAGGGATTTGAGTGAAGTAAAAATATTGTTTAAAGAGGGAAAGAATGGAGAGATAGAGCTCGACAACAACTGCTCCTTAGAAAAATATATCATGTTGTTCGGAAGATCAATGGAGGATAGAACCTCGCCGTCTGTTAGTTGAATTGGGATGATGTCCGAAATACGAAAACGAGCTCAAAATTCCTACTTAGTCAGGACACCAATTGGATGCTCCGATCTGAAGCGCTTGACTTTAGTATTTTTTTGGTCCACCTTGTTGAGGTATTCTGCTGGTAAAAGTAACTCTTTATCCTTTCATTAGACTAAGTGGATCTAAGTTGTGTAGAAACCTGCACGAATCAACACAATTATCAGAACCAATCACCCGACCCATCCGTCGTTCAATGTCGCCTCAGCAATATAAAAAAGGGATAAAACCTAGATGGACTATAATCCAAGCCTAGATGGATTTGGCTATAGAAACTTGCATAACAAGCTTTTTGGCTGATGACAGGGGAAAAGTAATGTCCATCGCCTTACCACGACGACAACAAAAAAACGTGAATCAACGACATAAACACAATGATGACACAAAAGCAAGTAGGGAGATAGAAAAGCCTTAGATCTGAACATCAATACACCAATTTCCTCTCCCAAACAAGCAATAGGAACGGCCAAAGAAACAAAAAATCTAGAATCTGAACATTGATATGTCTATTTTCTCTCCAAACAAACAAGAACAACGCAATCCAAGAAGCAATAACAAACACAACGGAAAAATGAACGGGAGATAGAAAACTTAGTGAAGTCAAGGCTGAAACGCTTCTTAGTGAAGAAAAGATACTTTGATGGCAAACTGGTCGTTAGTGATGGTGAAAGAAAAAATGAGCAATCGATGGAAAACGGAGTGACGACAAAAGAGCAACGTGGACAAGAGAACTCTAAGCATGAGAAAACCAAAAGGTGTCCCAAAAATGTAAAGCCTTACTATTTATAAGGATAAAAAACCTAGGCATCCCAAGGGACACGCCGTCTGACAATGCTTTCCAAAGCCAAATAAATAGACAGGTTACCTAATAGCCAACCTCGATTGATGTGACCCATCATTAAAGCCCCAAATGAATGAGTCCATTGGAGCCCAAAAACTTGAAAAAATAGATAATTCGTCATGCCTCAACCTGTAAGCTACCCTACTAAACAGAGATAGAAGGATTATGGGGCATTATGGGGAGCTTTCCTCCACGTGACATTCCCAAACTTAAGACCCTTTGGCTGTCCAAGTCAAGCAGATAACCTGTCTGGGATCAATCCGTCTAGACCAAGATAAACTCCGTCTAGTGCAAGAAGTGAGAGATTTTCTTCTTCCGCAATGATAGATGAAACAAACAAACCAAGCCAGCTAGGGATTTCAGACATGCAAACCAACCCAGCCAAAGTTCTTAGACATTGAACAGATGATTAATCATACCTGATGTCTGAGCGACAGACTAGATGACATTTACACACAAAAATCAATGTCAATTAGTTGTTATACGCAATTAGTGACGTTGACAAACATAAATGCACAACCAACTATATAGCTCGAGATTCTTGCATGACAACCAATAAATGGCATCAAAGAACAACCCTTGCTTGGTATGATTGCCAGCGCGCGTTGAAATGATGGTGTTGACTGTCTCAATAAGGCTTATTAGCCTTCTTGATGACAAGCATCACCATAAGGAGGGCATTGTTGGTGCTGTGCCAACTGGATACAGGTCCGTCTAACTTCACTAGAGTTAGATGGACTTTTTCCTTTGCACAAAAAGGTGTCCGGACAGGTGGTCCAGGCATGCCCCTCCAAAGCTTAAGTCATAAATCAACAAGGATGAATCCAACATTTTTTTTAATGGCTATGTACGTGCATACCTTTTTCATGTTTTTTAAGGGGTTTTTATAGAGCAAATGACACCATTATGCATTCATGCCATTTTTGTAGTGATGATTGTCATCAAGGCGGATAATGAGCCTTATTAAGACAATCAATGCCATCATTTCAGTACGGATTGGGTAATCATACCAAGCAAGGGTTGCTGATTGGTGTTATTTGTTAGTTGTCGTGAAGAATCTTAGACCATATAGTTGAATGTGCAGTTACATTTGTTAATGTTGCTAATTGTGTTTAACGACTAATTGACATTAATTTTTGGGTGTAAATGTCATCTAGTTTGTCGCTTAGGCATCAAGTATGATTAATCATTTGTTCAATGTTTGAGAACTTCAGTTGGGTTGGTTTGCTTATCTGAAAGTCCTAATCGGCTTGGTATGTCTGTTTCATTTGACATCGTGGAAGAAAGAAATTTCTAACTTCTTGCACTAGATGGAGTTTATCTTGGTCCAAATGGATTGATCCTAGATGGGTTATCTACTTGCCTTGGATAGCCAAAGGGTCTTGAGTTTGGGAAGGCCACATGGAGGAAAGCTTCCCACATTTTGGGCAATATGAGGCCTGTTAAGAGTACTGGTTTTCCATATTGGCTTACAATGTAGTCATAGAAGGGCCTTTCGATTTCTAAACATGTTCTTATAAAGACGGCATCGTAGTCTTTCAGGCCAATGGTGAGGCGTTGGTACAAGTTGATGCCTTCCCTAAATGGTGCAAACAGGAATTACACCATCCAAGCCTCATGGGAGCGGAACACCACCATTGAGGAGGGGTAATCAAGCGATGACTCATCTGTAGTCAAGAGTGCTGTCTTTGCTAACTTGTTGACCTGAGGGAAGGTGGTGGGCAATGACCGATGCATAAATTGTGTTGTAGTATATGGACTTGATGCCTAGCTTGAAAGCAAAAGTCGGAGCCCAATAGGGAAAATCAAAGAACAAAAAGTCTGGCTTCAAGGCACGTAGGGCTGCTTCAACTTGGTCAGTGGTGCGGTCCATGGCGGTGGCGAGAAGGTGATGAGAGAAAAAGGCATGTCGGAAGCAGTTTCAGCTCCGGGATGAAAACCATCAACATGGGGGATGGTGAGGGGATGGAAAGTGATGAGAGTAGGATGAAGATTCAGGTGCTGTAGCTGGGATTGAGTCTTTTCGGGCAAAATGAAGGTGATCTTGTGGTCCCTCTCAGCAAGCTCGTTGGAGAGATGGAGGTAAAGAGTCAGATGACGAAAAGCAAACCATGGGTACATGGCTATATGAAATTTTGTGTTCCTGGCCATGGCCATTTTCCTTCTTGGTTGTTTATGTTTAAAGATTTTGGTTGCCACTTATAAAGAGGTACTCATTTCCCTTCCTGATCAGGAGGGTAGAGATAAGTAGATGACATCCAATAACGGGGAGCACATGAAACACATGAATCACATGGGGTGTTTTATGGGAGTTCTAAAAGCGTTGCTTCATTCAGGGTGTGCAATGTTCATATATGTGCGTATTATATATATGCAGTCATGGGGTTGAAAGAATTGTGTTGTTGTTTGGTTCACGGGAAATAATGATATCCTCTTAGTAGGTAATTAAGATAATTAATTGAGAATATCTTTTTGTTATTTTTAGCTTTTAATGTGCATAATAGATGCTTAATTTTGTGCCATAAGTGCTACAAAAATAAAAGAATGGTAGTTCTCATTTGTGAATTCATCTAGTAGTAGACTGGTAGCTGCGCTTCCATTATTGAAAACACTGAATGATGTTGTGATTCCATGTCATGTGAGAAAAAGGGACGTTTTGTGTTTCCCTATGGTGCTTGAAGTGTATTAATTTTTTTTTTATTATCATAGTGCTTTATTTGTATGATTGTACTTTCATTAGTTGTTTGTGTTGAGAAGTTAATGGGGGAGTTTTAGAGTACTAAGTTAAAATATTCTTCCACGATGATAAAAACCTCTTACTAATAATAACAATTTTAAAAAATGAACAATAATAATTCAAGAACATTCAACCAAAAAGGGACATCAAATATAACGTGGAAAAACCTTCCAAATTGAGGTAAAATATCACCGACAAAATTTCTTCCATTTCAATAAAATAGGGATACAAATAATCAAGTCTTCACTAGTTTCTCTACTTGGAAAAGTTATATAAATAAATTTCCTGCTTGAGGTGAGAATCTATTGCCCCCAAAAACAATGAACAGAAAGATATTAGGAAGAAATCATATCATAGAGACTTTCCCAAAAGATTGATGAAAGAACTTGTGACTTCACCCTTGAGCTCTAAAACAGTGCTTCGAAAACAACCCTAATTTTCTTTCATTTTCTCAATCATCCCTTCTTCCTTCATATAAAAGCCCTAATGCTATTTATATTTGGGTTTAAGGAATACCCAAATACAAAATAGTCTAAAACATGGGCTCATGGCCAGACAAACTTAGTCCAACAATCTCCCCCCATAAAACAACCTTAATTTTCTTTCATTTCCTAAATCACCCCTCATTCCCTTATACCAAAGTCCTAATGCTATTTACATTTGGGCTTAAGGAATACCCAAATATAAAATAGTCTAATACATAGACTCATGGGCTGGACAAATTTAGGCCATCAAATTGTACTCTCATTTGATGGCATAAATCTTATCATATTATTCAATAATCCCGACCTGAAGTTATCATACAAGGATACAAGTATATGATATGAGAGTATAGACAAACAAATTATAGGTTATTATATAAGGATACAAACATATGATATTAGAGTATAAATAAATGAATTATGAGATGTAAGTCGGGTATAAAGTCGCGAAACCAAATTATATACATAATATGTTATAATAGGTATTGACGGGATAAGAACCCTTAATGTAAAAAGTCATTATAATAATGAAATTTTGAGTCAAAGGGTAAGAGAGATATTTGAAAATTTGAATAAGATTTTGGAAAAACAAACTCTTTGATTATATTTTGTGGAAAATTAGAAGATCATTGATACATTTGAAAATGTTTTTGAAAAATATTTTAAAGATACAATTATTTGAAAATGGTTCTTAAGAAGAGTTATCAATTGTTTTCAAGAACGAAACTTTATTTAAGAACTCAAATATGATAAGTAGTTTCTTATGCTTATCCTCTAGAAATGTGTTGTACATTTATGTATAATATAAAAGTTTTCAAAATATTTTATATATTTTCAATTAATTAGAACACCCTACAAAAAACAATGGAAAATATCTCAAATTTGTTCTTAAAAATAACTTATTTATCGAATGATCAATTGGGTTAATTTAATCGTTAGGCTTATTTTATTTTTAAAAGTAATCAAAATCAACCTAGATTTAAAATTTAAATTATATTTAATATTTCTAACTCAAAATATAATAAATACATTTAAAAAATAATTTGAACATAATGAATGACTTTAATAAAATATATAAAAATGTATATGACCATAAATATAAAAAAACTTATTAATCATTGAAAAATTATAAATTACAAAAGATAGAATTCTTTAAATATTGATTTGATTTAACTTTTATCCATTAGAGATAAGTAAACCAAAAACCAAAAATCAAAATTTAAAATTCTCAAACCTAATCCTGTTGAAGCTTAAGTCAATTTGATTGATTTTGGTTGGATTGGATTAATTTTATTGATTTTATTTTATTTTTTTTATTATTATTATTATTTACTTGCACCCTTGCTCAAGTCAATGGGCTGGTTGCTTTATATTTGCATGATTTACGAAATATATATCAAATTAGTTGGATCAGATATTTTAAATTACATTACCTGTCAAGTGAACAAGAGATAAGATAATCTCTGTAAGAACATGTCAAGAAATCGCAGTACCCTTTAGCCTGAACCTTCACCGATGGAGTTGGAGGAACGGTGGGCGCAGTGGCTAGGCGGGTTCAAGCCTGGTTCAGTAATATCCTGTGCACTTGGAAGCCATAATTTCCCCGAAAAGGACCAGTTCCAAGAACTACTCCTGGGGTTTGAGCTAACGGGCCTGTCCTTCCTAGCAGCCCTAAAACCACCATTAGGAGCTGCAACCATTGAAGAGGCCTTGCCGGAGGGGTTCCAAGGGAGGGTTGGAGGGAGAGGAGTGATTCAAGGAGGGTGGGTGCCGCAGCCCTCAATCCTGAGCCACTGGGAGTCCTTGATGAGTGACCCCCAGATAGTGCTGGTACCAGAGCTTTCTGACCTAATGTTCAGAGCTAGGCTATTGGCTGAAGAGCTTAAGGTTGCAGTGGTGGTTGAGAATATTGTGCCCTACATTTTACAATATTTGAATGCTATGACTTTATGAAATTTATTCACTATTTCTATTCAATTTCTATTTATATTAAATAAAATAAAATTGTTTTCAAATTTCTTAGTATAAAAAAGATGTGATTCAATCAATTTTTAGAGAAAAAAAATAATGGAACTGATATATAAAGTTTATTTCTTGAATTAAAATTGAATTGACATATTTCAATGATGATGAAAAACCAAATCAGATCAGGTTTGTTTACAATCAATTTAAGTTAATTTAGTTCAAATGACTGATGACATTATTTTTAAAAATAATTAAAATCAACTTGAGTTTAAAATCTAAAATTCTAACTCAAAATATAAGAAATGCATTTAAAAAATAATTTAATCATAGTATAACAATAATAAATTACTTCAATAAAGAATATGAAAATGTATATGATCATAAATATTAAAAAAAATTTATCAAACACTGAACAATTATAAATCATAAAAGATAGGAGTCTTAAAATATTTGATTTAGCTTTTATCATTTGGAGACTAGTAGACCAGAAAGCAAATTTATAATATTTTTAAAACCTAATCTACCTTTCTATATTCTTTGAAAAATCAAATCTATTTAATTGATTTTGGATGGATGTGATTTATTTATTTTTTATTTTTTCTTGCACCTATCGTTGAGCTGGCTACTTTATATTTTGTTGTATATATATATTTATTGTCACATGATTTATAAAATATATATCAAATAGGTATTGGGAGAAGTGACATGATATTTTATATCATATTACCTATCTTGTAATCAATAAAAAGATACTCTCTATTGTCTTTTGTAATCACTTCAGGTTTCATTAGATTATTTAAAGTTAATACCACTTGAAAGAAATCTTTTCCTCACCTACTTGCATTTTCCATATTCCTAAATCACTTTCATCAATTTGCCCAAATCATTTCTTCATTCACCCAAAATTAATCCGTTGAAACCATCAATCTTATAATATATATATATATATATATATATATATATATATATATATATATATATATATATATTTATCATAGTAATCACTTTCTTTTCCTTTATGTAGATACAATGGTTTTGTCGTGTCCTATAAGATTGTAGGAGTAAATTGAAGTCTTATAGTGTTAAACAAACTCTTTTATTTAATATGATATAACACAATTTTAAATTAACAAGTTTGACATATCTTTTTTTTAATTTTAATAATTGATTATTTAGAAAGAAAGAGTTATTGTTAATGTTTAAATATTTTTTGATATAAAATAAGGGAGAGATGATGAGATGCTCGTATCTTTGTTCAATCACAAATTTCTTTCTTACTAATGTCTACACGTTGATGTATCACAAACCTTAAAATAATTTTTGTTTTTTGTTGCATAAGGTGTCTTTTATTTATTCCTTATAAATGAGGGATATACGAAGGATTTTCATTTTACACCTTTGTTTTACCTTTTATAACTAAAAAATATTTATAAAGATATTTAAAATTTTTTATTTTATAATTTAATTTCAAAAAATAACAAGATAGAAAATCTATCATGCCATATTTTCTATCAAAAATATTATTCTAAAATTATATTTTGAATAAAATAACGAATTTGATGCATTTTTCAACCATATTTAATTACCGTATCTCAAATCTATTATCCAAATAAGATTTAAAAAAAGGAAAAGAAAAAGAGAATGGAAGCAAAAAAGGTAATACTAAATTGAATATTTTCAAACATGAAACTACTCTTCTTATTAGTTGGGGAATGAGAAAATTGAAGGAGAAATATTTTCTGAACAATACTAGAGAGTCTCCATTGCTACATTTCTACTTCAGAAACATACTTTTCTGCAACAATATTTCTTTCTAATCAAGAAAGATCTCCAGCAATTGATCATTTTTTATCCAAAAGTTGTTGCAGTTGCTGGACAAAATTATCAATGTAATTGCTCATAAAGCCTTGGCTGGTCAAGGTCTCCTTCCACTTAGCATGATTCTTCCTCACTAAACCACCCACCTCACTCTCTTCATCCATCACTGATCTGACGGCTCTGCACAAGCTCTTCTTTGAAAACCACCCATTTTCTTCCTTCTCAATCTCCACTGCAACTTTTAGCACTTCCGCCAATTGCCTAGTGTTCAATATTTGGTCAGGGAGTTCCGGTACCAGCACTATTTGGGGGTCACTGGTCAGGGACTCCCACATTGATCCAAAGCCACAGTGGCTCACAAAACACCCCACTGATGGGTGGCTCAGTATTGAGGGCTGCGGCACCCACCCTCCATGAACCACTCCTCTCCCTCCAACCCTCTCTTGGAACCCCTCCGGTAAGGCCTCTTCAATGGTGGCAGCTCCTGTCGGTGGTTTTAGAGCTACTAGGAATGGCAGGCCTGTTAGCTCTAACCCCAGGAGTAGTTCTTGGAACTGGTCCTTTTCCGGGAAATTTTGGCTTCCAAATGCACAGAATATTACTGAACCAGGCTTAAACCCACTCAGCCACTGCGCCCACCGGTCCTCTGATGGCGTGGGTAAAGGTTTGGGCAATACGGGGCCTGTTAGGAGCACTGGTTTTCCATACTGGCTTGCAAGGTAGTCACAGAAGGCCCCTTCGATTTCATGACATGTTCTTATAGAGATGGCATCACAGCATTTCATGCCGGTGGTGAGGCGTTGATACAAGTTGACTCCTTCCCCAAATGGTGCATACAGGAATTTCACCATCCAAGCTTCATGGGGGCGGAGCACCACAGTTGAGGAGGGGTAACCAGGGGGTGGCCCAGCTGTAATTGGCCTGTCTTTGCCAACTTGTCCACCCGGGACAGGGTGGCGGGCAAGGGCTGCTGCACAAACTGCACTGTAGTATATGGACTTGATGCCTAGTTTGGAAGCCAAAGCGGGAGCCCAGTAAGGAAAATCAAAGAGCAAAAAGTCTGGCTTCAAGGCACGTAGGGCTGCCTCAACTTGGTCAGCGGTGCGGTCCATGGCGGTGACGAGAAGGTGATGCATGAAGAAGGGCACATCGGAAGCAGTTTCAGCACCGGGAGGGAGGCCATCAACATGTGGGATGGTGAGGGGATGAAAAGTGATGAGAGTAGGATGAAGATTCAGATGCTGCAGCTGGGATTGAGCCTTTTTGGGCAAAATGAAGGTGATCTTGTGGCCCCTCTCAGCAAGCTCGTTGGAGAGATGGAGGTAAGGAGTCAGATGACCAAAAGCAAACCATGGGTACATGGCTATATGCAATTTTGTGCTCCAGGCCATGGCCATTTTCCTTCTTCTTGGTTGGTTTATGGCTGAAGATTTCGGTTGCAACTTATATATATGCCATCATGGGGTTGAAAGAATTGTGTTGTTTGGTTCATGGGAAAGAATGATCTCTTCTCTTAGCATGAAAGATAATTAGTTCTCATTTGTTAAGTCATCTACTGGTACTGGTAGACACCGTAGCTGCACTTCCATTATTGAAAATAGTGAATGATGTCATTCCATGTCATGTGAGAGAAAGGGCCAAAAATCAAGTGGTTGGGGTTTGAACAAACAGCGAAGAAAATGTTTTTATTTTGGGTAGGCATTGAAAAGAACACCCAAATATATATTTTTTTAAGTCCTATATATATATATATATATATATATATATATATTTTTAATTATCATAGTGCTATTTATTTGTATGATTGTACTTCCATCAACTTGTTTCTACTCTCATTTGATGGCATAAATCTTGAATAATCCGGATTTGAAGTTATAATACAAGGATACGGGTGTATGATGCAAGCATAGGATACGAGGGTATAAACAAATAAATTAATATAGGTTGGATGCAAGTCAATTTAAGCATTTGGTTTATTCTATTCTTAAAAGTAATCAAAATCAACTTGGATTTAAAATTTAAAATATATTAATATTTTTAACTCAAAATATAATAAATACATTTAAAAAATAATTTGAACATACGTAATAATAACGATTGACTTTAATAAAATATATAAAAATGTATATGACCATAAATATATATATATAAACTTATTAATTATTGAACAATTATAAATTACAAAAGATAGAAGTCTTTAAATATTGATCTCATTTAGCTTTTCTCCATTAGAGATAAGGAAACCAAAAACCAAATCAATAAAATCAAAATTTAAAATTCTTAAACCTAATCCACACTTTGTATAGTTGTTGAAACTCAAGTTAATTTGATTGATTTTGGTTGGATTAGATTATTATTATTTTTTCTTTTACTTGCACCCTTGCTCAAGTCAATGGGCTGGTTGCTTTATATTTGCATGATTTATGAAATATATATCAAATAGGTGGTCGTATGAGAAGTGATAAGATATCAAGTGATTAGTACAAAGATACTCTCCATTACTTTTAAGGTTTTGTTTGGTTGTTGGAAAATTTGAAGGGTTTTGTTTGGTTGTTGGAAAATTTGAAGGAAAATATGAGAGAAAAAAAATAGAGAGAAAGAAAAGAAGAAAAGAAAAAGTGAAACAAACTAAAAAATAAATTTAAAGTATTAACTACTTCAAATTCATTTAACTTATTTTATTTCTTTAAAATAAGAATTAAATAATTTAAAAATAAATAAATTTATAACTAATTTTAATTTATATTTTATTTTCTTTGATATTTTTCATGATACAATCAAATATGGAAAAAAAATCAGTTTCTTTAATATTATTTTCTTACATTTGTACTTCATAAGAATCAAACATAACATAAAGTTAATATCATTTCATAGAAATCTTTTCCTCTCCTCATTTTCCATATCTCTAAATCACTTTCATCAACTTGCCCAAATCATTTCTTCATGCAATGAAAATTAGTTTGTTCAAAAGTATCTTCATCTCCATTTGTATAGTATAAAAAAAATTATCAAACATAAGAATTATAAATCACAAAAAAATGGGAGTGTTAAAATATTAATTTGATTTAGTTTTTATCAATTAGAGACCAGTAAATCAACAAGTGATAAAATCAAAATTTAAAATTCTCAAAGTCAAACCAAATTTGTTCTGTTGTTGAAAACCAAATCAATTTGATTGATTTTGGCTGGATTAAATTTATTTTATTGATTTATATCTTTTTCTACACCTACTCATTTTCCATATCCTTAAATGACTTTCATCAACTTGCTCAGATCAATTCTTCATGCAGTGAAAATTAATCTAATCTCATAATCAATATTATAATATACATGCATGAAAAGAGTTATACAATTTATTTCAAAATAGTGTTTTATCTAACTTTGGATTCAAAATGAAAATCTTCTTCTTAGTTTAGGGAAAGGTAATGACCGGCTTTGAATCTAAGGGGTTCTCATGATTTTAAAAGATATATATGCACATGGTTAAGAGAAACTTATATATATATATATATATATATATATATATATATATATATAATACTAAAATCTTTTTCTTCTATTGGATATGATATATCATAATTACTTCATGCAACGTTCTTATTGTCCTATAAGATTATGGGGATAACCAGACATATAATTCATATAATTATAGAGATTTTGAAAGTTTGAGGTAATTTTCTCAATGACGAGAAAGGAGTTGGATTGAATCTTCCTAAAAAATACCTAATTTCTATAAATCCATATATTCTACAAGATAATGGAACATTTTTCCATAGAATACTTGAAAATTTTGCAGTTAATTTTATAGTTTTCATATACCGTTTCAAGCCAAGATAAGAACTCACATTTATAAAAGAGAGGTATAAAACAATTATGCTTAATGCGGTTCTAAATTCCTTGAACAAAAAGACAATAATTAAAAATATGATTTCAATATTTTGTCTACAAAGATGACATATGTTTATAATAAAATATGACAATATTTTCAATATGTTAATATGTAATATGAGACTATGTGTTCTTCATTCACAATTAGGATGATAATGGTATTTTTAAATACCCACGCGCCCCCATCACCCCAATTTATAACCTCTAATAGGACAAATTTTGAAGAAGTATATTTGAGAATTTTTTAACCCACATTGGGTTTGGAATGATTTTGAATCTTACCTCATCCCATTCTACTCTATCCCATAATATATAATTAAATAAAAATAAGATAATTAATTTTATTTTCATTTTCCCCATTTTTAATACATATAAAACAAAAATTGACATCTTAGGGATAGTTGTCTTTGATACAACACTCACTTATTCTTCTTAATGAATCATCTCAAAACCATATTGAAACTTATTTGATTAAATTACTAATCCTTACCTTTCTAATTAATTAAAAAGACTTTTTAAGAGCCTTTTTGAAAGGTTTATAAGAACTTTCAGATTAAGAGTTTATCATTATTTTTTAGAATTTACTATCAAAACTATTTGGATTTGGCTAATATAGAAGTGTAATTTTCTTATAGCTATCGAAAATATATCATCAATCAAGTGATGTCATATAAACATTTATAGATTTCATTTTTTGTAATTCTATTTATTTGTACCTTTATATCTTGGTTACATTCATTTATACATTTTTTCAATGGTTTACATCATATTATATATATTTAATAGCCCAAATCTTTTATTCCATAGGTACCACTATGGTACCTTAGCATTTTTCTAAATATTTTTCTTTTGTTTTTGTATGCAAACACTTTGGTCATGTGTATGAACCCTATTATTAGAAAATTACAAATTTTAGGGTCTTATAATTTTTTTGAGAGGAAAAAAATTCATACGGGGGCTTTAGCATTCCATGTTGGATATTAGACTGTCCGATTAGGTTTCCTTTGTTTTGCATTGGAAGTTCACTAAATCACCCATGATTACTTTTAAGCATCTTCTATTCACCTTTTCAACTTTTATGTAACTAAAATTCACTTTCAAACCATTACTTTGGCCCAAATTCAAGCTTATAATCATATAATCATATATAAAATATACCTACTCGAGTCTTCAACTTAATCTTCGAGATTTATAACTCTTATTAGAAATTATTGATTTATTTGACAATTATTTTTTAGAACAATTTTCTATTCTTCAAAATAAAAAATAAGGAAAACGTGTTTAACAACTAAGAATTATTTACTATTTTTTGTTCTTAAGAATAGAAAACAAAATAAAGCATTTTTAGAAAACATCTTTTAATTATTTTTACTTATTTTTCGAAGATTATTTTACAAAATAAGTATATAAACATGTAGAATGATTAAAAATAAAACACTAGACATAAAAATTATTTCTAAACATATTTAAAAATATTAAAAATATGTTAAAAATATTTTATATTTTCAAATAGATTTTTATTTTATAGAATAGTTTTTAAAAATTGTTTTAAAAAACAGTTACCAAACAGACCCTAAATATTTTTGAATAAGTGATTTTTAAAACAAAACTAGCACTATATCAGCATACAAATTAACAACTTAAAACTCAAAGTGATACGGACAAAACACATGGCTTTAGGGGTGTTGTAGGGGAGAATGCCCTTTGATTCAAGAAAATGAATAGCAAAGGAAAGGGATAACAAGAGTAGGATGCAAGAAGTCCTTATACGAAAGAGATTTTTCATATAAATAAATGTGAAGATATATCTAGAAATGTTATTACTAGAATGGGAATGTAAACTTCACTCCTCTAATTCTCACGTATTTTAATATATGAAACATGAATTTCATATTATGTTACCATTTTCGTCCTCTTAATGATAGCTAATTTCTTTTATCTCCTTTTAATTGATGTATGATTTTCTACTCCGAATCTTGTGGTAGACAATTTTATAAAAAAAATTAGAATTATTTGACAATATTATAAAAAAATAGTTTTGGAGAATGGTTGATCATAAAAATAGCTTTTAATTATTTTTTAAGAACAAAAAACCTACTCTTAACTTACCAATATATTTTTATTAAGCTCCTGTCGGTGGTTTTAGAGCTACTAGGAATGGCAAGCCTGTTAGCTCTAACCCCAGGAGTAGTTCTTGGAATTGGTCCTGTTCCTGGAAATTTTGGCTTCCAAATGCACAGAATATTACTGAACCAGGCTTGAATCCACCCAAGCCACAGAGCCCACCGGTCCTCTAATGGCGTGGGTAAAGGTTTGGGTAATACAGGGCCTGTTAGGAACACTGGTTTTCCATACTGACTTCCAATGTAGTCACAGAAGGGCCCTTCAATTTCATGACATGTTCTTATAGAGATGGTATCACAACACTTCATGCCAGTGGTGAGGCGTTGATACTGTTGATGCCTTGCGTCCCAATGATCCACGTAGCCGCCAAGTGGACGCACGCTTTCAACCAAGATTGAGTTCTGGTTCAGTCTTCCCTACAAAAGATGTCCGGACAGGATGTTCGGACACACCCTCCGTTGGTTTTGTTAGTCATGGCTCAAGAGATTAAGCTATCAGGCTTTTTCAGGGATAGTCAGCTTACCTTCCTCCTTGTGTGAAGGCTCTTTTATATAGTGTCAGAAGCTCTGCCTCCCTCTTTAATGGTGGGAAGACTTTTTGGCTCGTCATGATGCCTCTAGGTGGTGGCAGGGCCATCATCACCCTACGGACGACTGTTAGAGATCGTGGGAGGCGACTTGCCATCGCTCCTGTCATTTCTCTCTGCAGGTAGCGGAACGTGGGCTGTGGCAGGCTATCGGAATGACGTAGCAAGGCTTGCTCACTTTAGTCAATGATCCGGACAACATATCCGGATAGGATATGCTATCGTCCGGGTGTGATGTTCGCGAGTGTCGTGTGCTTCTCCGTGAGGGAGTCCAGATAGGAGAGCGCGCCACGTGTCCTCTTGGAGAGTCCAGATGGAGTTGCTCCGGATAGCGATGCACGCCACGTGTCATCAGGGGGAGGGGTCCCTACAGATACCGTAAAGAAAAGAAGAATTCTGAAATGTAGAAAAACCTCTCTTGATTATCAAGAGAGGTTATACAATATTTATAATATATACTTGAATTAGTTACAATCTGATTTTAATCAGATAATAATTTGAATTTAAAAACAAAAAACAAACTTACCAAACTGATAAAGATAAAACCTACCAAGTTATGATAAATATAAGTTTGTTAAGTTTTATCTTTATTAGTTTGAGCTTGTCTTCTAGCATCTGGAAACGTTGAGTCCCAAGACCCCTCAAGCGAAGATATCTGCAATTTGATAATTAGTAAAGATGTGTCTAACAGTGAGGTTACCTTGGAGGACTTTTTCACGAACAAAGTGAAAATTCATTTCTACATGCTTCATTCTAGAGTGAATGACCGGATTTGCAGCAAGAAATGTAGCTCCCAAATTATCACACCATAAGATAGGAGAAAAGTGTTGAATAATACCAATATCTTTAAGCAAGGATTGGATCCATGACAGTCTACAACTGCTAGTGCGATAGCTCTGTACTCTGACTCTATACTAGAATGAGCTATGACTTTTTGCTTGGTTGTCTGCCAAGAAATAAGATTAGGACCAAGATAAATAGCATAACCACTCATGGATTTTCTATCATCGGGATTGCTTGTCCAATCTGCATCAATATAGGTCAAAAGAGGTAAAGAAGATGCACTAGTGAGTCGAAGACCATGATAAATTGTACCATTAAGGTACCGTAATATCCGTTTCACCCCTTTCCAGTGTAGGGTAGTTGGGTTGTGCATGAATTGGGAAGCTTTGTTGACTACAAATGTGATATCCGACCTGGTTAATGTTAAGTATTGGAGTGTACCAACAATGCTATGATAAGTGTGAGGATCGCTCATAGGGTCACCATCATGAATGGAGAGTTGTTTACCAGCAACAATTGGGCTTGGTAGTGGTTTAGCACCATCCATTTTGGTTCGAACCAACAAGTCATGGATATACTTCGATTGAGTGAGATAAAGAACATTACCATGGCGAGAGGCTTCCACTCCCAAAAAATAATGAAGATCACCCAAATCTTTTAAGGCAAAATTCTTGTTGAGATATGAAATTAAGGACTAGATGAAAGATATGCTATCACCTGTGAGATGGATGTGATCGACATAAACTAGTAAAATCAGAGTATGCTGATTGTTTCGAAAAAGAAACATGGAGGGATCAACAATGAAAGGTTGAAAACCCCATGAGGAGAGTGTCTCACAAACGTTGGAACCAAGCCCGAGGAGCCTGTTTGAGACCATATAATGCCTTCTGTAATTTGCAAAAATAATTAGGAAATTGAGAAAGCACAAAACCAGGTGGTTGAGCCATATATACGTCTTCCATAAGAAGTCCATTCAAGAAGGCATTATGGACATCTAATTGGCGGATGGGCCAATTATGGAGATTGCAAAGGATAGAACAGTGCAGATAGTGGTTGCTTTGACCATTAGGTTGAACGTTTCAATGTAATCAACATCTGGAAATTGATGACAACCTTTTGCAACTAACGGGGCTTTGAATATGTCCACAGTCCCATCAAGGTTCTGTTTGATACGATAAACCCATTTGCAGCCAACAACATTGGCATGAGAAAATGTGTAGAGTTTGCCAACTATCAAGTGACAAGTGGCAAGGCTGCTGACTAAGCTCAACTAGCAAACAATAAAGCTTGCTAACTTGGGTAGAAAATAACGGCTGGGAGTATTGTTAGTTAGTTAGAGGTTTTGACTGATATAAAAGATGTAGTCTAGGGAAAACAGAATGGGAGCATTTAGTTGTATAGAACAGAGAGCAAGAAATGAAGATAGCATTGCAAATCCATAACCATAGGTCTATCTCGGTTATCTTGTATAGAAAGAAACAGATGTGATGAGGGTTCTTGGGAAAAGCTGTAATTTCTTTGCTTTTTTATTCTTGTGTAATCTCTGGTTGGTACAGTTGAATAAAGGCTTCAGGAAATCAGTGTGGATGTAGATCAAGTTGATCGAACCATGATAATTCTCTTGTGTTCTTAATCTTGGTTGATTGCGTACCTGATGTTTGATTTTATTCCTAAGAGAAGTTCTTGCAAACTGGTTGTTTTTCCTTTTAGTTTATGCTCTAACAGTCCCTAGTTCAAGGTTGGTTCTTCTTTAACAATTGGTATCAGAGCCTTTGGGTTATAATGGGGACTGCAAAGTTCGATGTAGAAAAGTTTACGGGCAAAAATGATTTCAGGTTATGGAAACTAAATATGAGAGTATTGCTGGTTCAACAGGGGCTCCAAGATGCCCTACTTGGAGAGAAAAACCTGCCCAGTACCATGCAAGAAAAGCAGAAAATAAAGTTGTTGGAGAAAGCTCACATTGCTATCATTCTTTCTTTAGGTGATACTGTGCTGAGAAATGTGGCCAAAGCAAAGTTTGCAACTGAGTTGTGGCTCAAGCTTGAGAGCCTATACATGACCAAGTCATTAGCAAACTGATTACATAAGAAGATCAAGTTATATACATTCAAGATGACCCCAGGTATGTCAATTGAAGAGCATCTTGATTACTTCAAGAAGATAATCTTGGATTTGGAAAATATTGATAACTGAATATCAAATGAAGATAAAGCAATTCAGTTACTGACTTCTTTAGATGCATCATATACTAACATGAAAGAAACCATAATGTATGGGAGAGACAACCTGGCCTTTGCCGAGGTACAGTCCATTTTGCATGCTAGAGAATTACAGAAACAAGAATAATCCAAGGAGGAGTCGGGTGAGGGTTTAAACATTAGGGGCATATCTGAAAAACAAGAAAAGAAGGACAAGAATTAAAAGTCTAGATCAAAATCTAAGACCAAAAAGTTTAAGTGTTTTATCTGTCACAAGGAAGGACACTTCAAGAAGGATTGCCCGAATATGAGACAAAACACAATAAAAAAAACCGTGAATGAGGGTGATGCTGCTGTGATTTTGGATGGATATGACAGTGCTGAGGTGCTGAATGTGGCAGAGGTGGACTCGGGCAAGGAGCGGATACTTGATTTAGGGTGCTCTTTTCACATATGTCCTATCAAAGCTTGGTTTGAAGACTTTAAATAAGTTAATGGAGGTCATGTCCTGCTAGGCAATAATAAACATTGCAAGATTCTTGGTACTAGTACTGTCAGAATCAAGCACTATGATGGCATTGAAAGAGTTCTTGAAGATGTCAGGTATATACCCAAGTTAAAAAGGAACCTTATCTCACTTGGAATGTTGGACAAGTCAGGATATACATTCAAGTCAGAACCTAACTCTTTGAGAGTGGCTAGAGGTTCACTTACTATCATGAAATGGACAATAAAAAATGGGTTGTATACTTTTATAGGCCAGACTATGACAGACAAAGTTTTTACTGTGCTAAAGGAGGATGTGGGGACAACCAAGCTATGGCATCAGAGGCTTGGTCACATAAGCCACAGGGGACTACAAGAGCTAGAGAAATAAGGAGTGTTGGGAAACTACAAGTTGACAGATTTTCCTTTTTGTGAACATTGTGTGTTTGGCAAGGCTACAAGGGTGAAGTTTGCCAAAGCAGTACATGAAACATAAAACCAGCTGGACTACATACACTCTAATTTGTGGGGACCATCACGGGTATTGTCGATAGGTGGAGCAAGGTACTTCTTAACTCTTATTGATGATTACTCTAGGAAAGTGTGGATTTATTTTCTTAAAATTAAAAGTGAGACCTTCCTAAAGTTCAAAGAGTGGAAAATTCTGGTTGAAACTCAAGTAAGCAGAAAAGTGAAGAAGTTGAGAACATATAATGGGCTTGAATTCCTATCAAATGATTTTAATTCATTTTTTCAAAAAGAAGGCATAGCTACACTTAGAACTGTCAGATATACACTTCAACAAAATGGCCTAGTTGAGCGCATGAATAGGATCATTTCGGAAAGGGTGAGATGCATGCTGTCAAGTTCAAGGTTGTCAAAGGATTTCTGGGGTGAGGCTGCAAAAACAGTTGTCCATTTGATCAACAGGAGCCCATCATCAACATTACAATTCAAAACCCCTCAAGAAAAGTGGACCGGGAAAGTTGCAAATTATCAACATCTCAAAGTTTTTGGGTGCACAACTTATGTACACACCAAAACAGATAAGTTAGAACCATGGGCTGTAAAGTGTATTTTCTTGGGATATCCAAAATGAATTAAAGGTTACAAGTTGTGGATATAAACACAAGACAAAGAGAAGTGTATAATTAGCAGAGATGTAACTTTTAATGAGCAAGATATGCCAAAACAAGCTCCAGCCAAAGATGTGGAAGGGCCAGATCAGTTACAGTTTGAAGTGGAGCATGAGACTTTGCAACCTAAAAAGTTTGCAAATACTTCATTAAAGACAGTTCAAGAAGAAATATTACATGAAAGACAATATGAACCAACTCAAGGGTTGGAATCCTATAGTCTGGCAAGAGACAGGTAGAAAAAACAAGTCAAACATCCCAAGAGATATGGCCAAGCTGAGATGACAACATTTGCATTGAGTGTAGCTGGAGAAATAGTGGATATGGAACCAAAAACATACCAAGAAGCCATCAATAGTAATGAGGTTGATCAGTGGGTAAAAGCTATACAAGAGGAGATAGATTCCTTAAAAAAAATGAGACTTGGGAATTGGTCACTAAACCCAAGGACCGAAAGATAGTAGGCTCCAAGTGGATTTTCAAAAGAAAGCAAGGGACACTAGGGAATGAGGCTTCAAGATACAAGGCAAGGCTGGTGGCTAAGGGGTTTTCACAAAAGGAGGGTGTTGACTACAATGAGATATTCTCTCCTGTAGTCAAACACAGTTCAATCTGATTGTTGTTGGCTTTTGTAGCTCATGAAGACTTGGAGTTTGATCAACTGGATGTGAAGCCAACATTCTTGCATGGAGAACTTGATGAGTTGATTTATATGCAACCACCTGAAGGCTTTGGGGAATGAATCAAGGATGGTCAGGTATGTTTACTTAAGAAATCTCTTTATGGCCTAAAGCAATCACCTAGGTAATGGTATAAGAGATTTGATAAGTACATGCTAGATATTGGTTTCAATCAGAGCAGCTATGATGGGTGTGTATATTTTAAGCTAACTGAAGACAACATGGTATATTTTTTACTATATGTGGACGACATGCTAGTGGCATGTAAGGAGAAAAGACACTTGGAGTAAGTCAAAGAGATGCTTAAGGCTGAATTTGAAATGAAAGATCTTGGTTCAGCTAAGAGGATTTTGGGAATGGAGATAGAAAGAGACAGAAGCAAGAGGGTACTTAGGCTTTATCAAAAGTCATACATCTCAAAGGTACTAAGCAGATTTGAGATGAATAATGTAAAGACAATGAGTACTCTAGGACAACATTTTAGACTTTCCATAACACAAGCACCTGATACTCATGAAGAGAAAAGGTTTATGGAAATGATACCTTATGCTAGCATGGTGGGTAGTGTGATGTACACTATGGTGTGTTCTTGGCCTGATCTTGCATATGCGGTTAACATGATAAGTAGATACATGAGCTACCCTAGAAATCCACATTGGCAAGCAATAAAGTGGTTTTTTCAATATTTAGATGGTACTAGAAGCTTGGGGCTGGTTTATGGAGGTAATAGTCAGTTGGGAACTCAGTTACAAGGGTTTGTACATGCTGATTATGCTAGGAACATTGACACCAGAAAGTCTCTTATTGGATATGTATTCACAGTGTTTGGAGGAGTAGTGAGCTGGAAGGCCAACCTTCAGTCAGTGGTAGCTCTCTTAACCACTGAAGCTGAATACATGGCAATGATAGAGGCTGTGAATGAGGCAATTTGGCTGAAGGGTATTACAGAAGAATTGGCTATGTACAAAGGTAAAGTTGTTGTATATTGTGATAACCAAAGTGCAATCCATTTAGCCAAGAATCAATCTTTCCATGAAAGGTCCAAACATATTAATGTAAGACTGCACTTTGTGAGAGATATCATTGCTGCAGGAGAGATTGAAGTTGGAAAAGTTCCTACTAAAAACAATCCATCCGACATGTTGACTAAGTCTCTAAATGTGACTAAGTTCAAACATTGTTTGAATTTGATCAACATGGGAGACTGCTGAAGACTTCCCATTAGGGAAGGTACTGAGACCGGAAGGTAGTTCAGACACTTGTCAACTTAATAGGTTGTCAAGGTGGAGTTTTGTAGAGTTTGCCAACTATCAAGTGACAAGTGGCAAAGCTGCTGACTAAGCTCAACTAGCAAACAATAAAGCTTGTTGACCTAGGTAGAAAATAACGGCTGGGAGTATTGTTAGTTAGTTAGAGGTTTTTGACTGATATAAAAGGTGCAATCTTGAGAAAACAAAATGGGGGCATTCAGTTGTATAGAACAAAGAACAAGAAATAAAGAGAGCTTTGCAAATCCATAACCATAGGTTTGTCTCGGTTATCTTGTATAGAAAGAAACAGAAGTGATGAAGGTTCTTAGGAAAAGCTATAATTTCTTTGTTTTTGATTCTTGTGTAATCTCTGGTTGGTACAGTTGAATAAAGGCTTCAGGAAATCAGTGTAGATGTAGATCAAGTTTATTGAACCACGATAATTCTCTTGTGTTCTTGATCTTGGTTGATTGCTTACCAGCTGTTTGATTTTATTCCTAAGAAAAGTTCTTGCAAACTGGTTGTTTTTCCTTTTAGTTTCTACTCTAACAGTCCCTAGTTCAAGTCTGGTTCTTCTTCAACAAAGTGGTGGAACAAGAGACCAAGTTTGATTATGCATGAGAGTAGCAAATTCAACACGCATAGCCTGGCGCCATTCCAGGAACTTGGAAGCTTTGATAAATGTACGAGCTTCAGAAGGAATAGAATTGAGGGGTGAGGAAGAAAAAAATGATACGAGTTTAAAAATACTATATTTGGAACAGGTTTGCATGAGATGGGTATTATTGGGTTTTACAGTATTGTCGTGGGAGAGAGTGGGGAGTTGTGGGGTTTGGTGAATGTGGGAGAGAGAGGATGAGGAAGCTTGTAGTAGTAAAGGGAGAAGCACTTGTAGGAACTGGGATGGCAAGTCTGGTGGCTCGGAAATTGGACTAGAAGGCTTGAAAAAACCAGTAGAGAATGGGAAATCATTTTCATTCAAAATAACATGCAGTGAAATGAGAATTTTCCCAGAATTGGTGGGACAAATAACCTTTACGATATGGGTTGTAGCCAACAAATATTTGTTTTAAGGAGTGAAATTGGAATTTTTTTGTTTACTAAGAGGACGAGTAAATGGGTAGCATGCACAACCAAATGTGTGAAGAAATGAGTAGTCAGGTTGATGGTGGAAATTTTTTTCCAAAGGAGATTTTTTTTGAAGAATCGGGGTTGGAAGATGATTAATGGTGTAAATAAAGAAGGCAAAGCAAAATCCTAGAATTAGAGAGGTAAAGATGCATGAGCAAGACAAGTCAGACCCATTTCGACAATATGACGTTGTTTGTGTTCTGCTTTGCCATTTTGTTGATGGGTGTGTGGACAAGATAACTGGTGGTGTATGCCATGGGATTCAAGAAATTGTCGAAAAGTTGTAGATGAAATGTAATGACCGGGTATTTTATGCCACGTTAGCATTTCTATTTTAAAAAGTCTTATTTTGAGCGATGGTTGAAAAGCCAAAAAGAAAAGTGTCTGAAGAACACATGTTAGTTTTGGATTGATGAAATTCGGTTTATTGTGTTGGTCAATTAGGCGAGTTGAAAATTTTATGCCATGTCAGCCTTAGGGTAGAAATTTCTTAGGATTTTAGTAATTGAGAATTTCTAGAAAAGAAAAACAAAAACGAAAATGAAAAGTTAATTAATTAAAATTAATTAGAATTAATAAAAAAAAAAAAAAAAACAAAAATGAAAAGGAATTAATTTGGGCTTGGATGAAATGGGATTTTAATAGAAAAATGGGAATTAGTTATTAGGTTTTTGAACTTTGGGTTAGGCCTGAGTGGATTGGTGGTAAGTGGATTAAAACAAGGAAATGAAATGGGATTTGTAAAAAGAAAGGAAAACATGGGAATTAGTTATTGGGTTTTTGAACTTTGGGTTGGGCTTGAGTGGACTGGTGGTAAGTGGATTAAAACAAGGAAATGAAATGGGCTTTGGAAAAAGAAAGGAAAACAGTGGCAAAACGGGTGAGAAAAGGAGGCGGCGGCACTGTAGAGAAATTTCATCTTGCCGGAACTTTGACTGGTTGTTTGGGTGGCCAAACGACCTCTGTTTCGGCTCAGATTTTGAGGAGGTGCTCTACTTGACAAGAGGAACAATCCTACTGTGGCCAATCGTGTTTTTAACGGTTGAATTCTTAGATCTGTGGTAGGGGAACCTAACCCTAAAACTTAAATTTAATGTGTTTGCCTTTGAAAAAAATTGTAAATCTTGTCATTATGAGTTAAGTAGGAAATATGGGTGTTGTATGAATTTTTCTGGATTATTTGGAATTTTTGTAATTGTGGGAAATTGCTTTTGGTTGATAATTAATTTTTTTGAATTGTTAAAATTTATTAGAAGGGTTGAAAAATTCCGAAATTAGGGTTTAATTTCAAATATAGTGATTTGTGATTTTTTGGGCATTGGTTAGAATATTTTCGGAATTTTTATGGTGGAAAGTTAGTTAATTTCGAATATTAAAATTATTAGAAGGGTTGAAAATTTCCGAAATTAGGGTTTAATTTCAAAAATAGTGATTTGTGAATTTTTGGGCATTGGTTAGAATATTTTCAGAATTTTTATGGTGGAAAGTTAGTTAATTTCGAATATTAGAAATTATTAGAATGGTTGAAAAATTCCGTAAGTGTGGTATAATTTCAAGTTTATTGATATGCAAATTTTTGAATATTTATTTGGGATATTTTTGAAAATTTTAATGTGGAAAATTATTTTATTGAATTATTGGGGAATGCTGAAATTGTTGAAATTATTGAGGAACTTTGGAATTGTGGCATTCATTCGCATCATGGTTATGTGAAAAAAATTATGAAAATTGTGAAAAGTACATGAAATGGAAAAAAAATGAAATAGTGATGAAAAGTGAAAGCCCGTGTGAGGCGAATTAAGAAGGGAGAGAGATCCCTAGGGTGAAAGACCCAAAAGTTACCCCGAGAAGACTCCGAATGGGGAGTGTATTTGGGTGCGGATGCGTATCCTTCGATGAAAGCCCGAGAACAATAGTGCATTGTATGATTGTGTGTCACACGTTCATGTGCATTCATTTAATTGTTGAATGTTGTGAAATTGTGTATAATATTAGATATTAAACTATGTGGTTTGATTGATACTGTTGAATTGTTCCTATTGTGTTGAAGTGTTCTTTCGTATTCTTTGGAACTTAGTAATCCCATTAACCCATTGGGTGTTAGGCATCCTACTAAGCAATGTGAAAATGCTTACCCCTTCCTTTTTTACATCTTTTTAGATGCACATATCACTCCTGGGGATCCACAGGTGGGGCAGGGAGGACTTTAGGATGCTCCTAGAGCGGCCTAGTGGAGCGTGGCATTTTCTTTTATTGTGTGTTTTTTTTTTTTTGGGATTTGTTTTAGTAATTATGACTTATGGATTTGTTATGAAGCCTTATTTTGATTGAGTTGTTTAATTGTGAACTTTTATTTTTGGATTATAATGAATATTTATTAAACCTTGTTGTTTTGAGTAGTTTTGGGATATTGTAGTTTATGAGAATTCTAGTGGGATGTATGTGTAAAAAAAAAAAAATAAGAGTGTTTTGGTTAACTACCAACGTGGAATAGGAGGAACCCTTAGAGTCAAACCTTTGACTTGGGGTCACGGGCCAAATTTTGGATTGCCCGGAATTTGGGTCGTGACATGAAAATTCTCCACCCTCATCAGTTTGAGGAAATTTTATTTTTGTTTCCAATTCTATTTTCAACAAGAAGTTTAAATTTGTTGAAAGATGATAAGGCTTCAGATTTGTTTTGTAAGGGATATAACCATGTGTAGCGTGAAAAATCATCAGATGTAGTATCGAAAGCCTTTGGTGGAGATCATGGGGGATGGTCCCCAAACGTCACTGTGAATAAGCTGAAGTGGTTTGGTTGTTTTCTGAACAACAGGTTTGAAACGCAGACGTTTGTGTTTGCCAAAAACTGACATGAAGCACAAAATGCAATATTTTTATTAAAATTGAAAGGCAAATTACAATATGAAAAAACTTGGGATAAAGGGAAGGATGACCTAATCGATCATGCCAAATGTGAGCCTGAGAAGGTGAAGTGGTTAAGGCATTTGACTTATTGAAAGTAGAAAAACAACTTGGTTGTGAGACTGCACTAATTGAACTGGACTGAACGAACAAGTAGGTTTTGATTGCTCAGCACGAGGGGTCAGAAGTTGCAATTTGTAAAGACCATGATCAAGGAGCCCATGGAACAAAATCTTCTTGGAAACTTGATCCTTAAACAAGAAAAAAGTGGGGTAAAATTCAAAAAAACAATTGTTGTCAGATGTGAATTTGGCAATGCTTAGAAGGTTCTTTGTAATTTCAAGAACAAAATGTTTTGAAGGGTAAATGTGTGTGGATGTGTTTGAAGTAATGGATTTCCAATGTGTTTTATGTCCAGACCTGTGCCATTGCCGACTGTTATTTTGTCAGTACCAGTGTATGGATTTTGGGTTGAAAGGTTGTTGATGTCAGGGTGAGCTGATGAGGTGCTCCAGAGTCGACATACCAGGACGGGTTAGTTATTATCTGAGGTGTGGCAATCATGGCTTGCATCTGGTATTGTTAATGGTTATTTGGAGGCTGAAAGTTACGATCAAATCGGTGGTAGCATGAGATTGCAAGATGGTCGAGTTTTCCACAAACTTGGCATCGTGGACGAGTGCCACAACCCATTTCATTTCTGCTATTGCCACCATGTCCCCTTGCTCTGGCACTAAACTGAAAACGGCCTTGCTGACTACCATGATATTTAGGTGCTGATTTTGGCTTCGGAGATGTTGCAGTAGCTAGGTTGGCAGAAGGTTGATTAACATCCAATGTGACTCTTGCATTTTGCTACTTCAAACGGATGTGAAAGCTGGTGAGCGAAGTAGATGATTCAGATAGAGAAATCCATGCTGGTCGGGCAAGGATCGATGTCACAAAAGGGTTGCATTCAACTCCTAGTCCACTTAAGATGTGAAAGACTAGTCTTTGTTCATCCACAGGTTCTTCTGCTGCTGCCAATTTATCTGCAATATTTTTCATTTTGAGAAGATAATCATCAATGTCAGAAACTCCTTTTTTTGTAGTTTGGAGTTGAAATTGAAGTTGCATGATATTGGATGATGACTGGGAGGCCAATAAAGTTTCAAGGGTGGTCCAAACTGCATGAGAGGTTTGACATCCAACCACGTGCCCTAAAATGGCTTCAGAGAGAGAGGCTAGTAACCAAAACAAAAGGAGTTGGTCTTGGTGTTCCCATGCAATATAATCAGGGTTATTACTATGGGTTGATTCTTCTTGATATTTGGAGGGCAAGGCAGTGTCCCAAAGAGAAAACCACCAAGATTATGACCTTTGATGGCAGGTATAATCTGTGATTTCCGGAGAAGATAGTTACTCCGATCAAGTTTGTTGGGGATGGGATGGCTAAAGGTATTGTGAAATAATGAGGGTGTTGTAAGAAATGAGATTGAATATGACTCTATAGTAGAAGACATTGGACGTTAGTCGGAGATTGCTCTGATACGAAGTAAAGAAAAGAAGAATTCTGAAATGTTGAAAAGCCTCTCTTGCTTATCAAGGAGAGGTTATGCAATGTTTATATCATATACTTGAAGTAGTTACAATCTGATTTTAATCG
This sequence comes from Vitis riparia, assembly GCF_004353265.1. NCBI lineage: Eukaryota > Viridiplantae > Streptophyta > Magnoliopsida > Vitales > Vitaceae > Vitis > Vitis riparia. The sequence continues at coordinate 2,571,519 of NC_048449.1, forward strand.
GATAATAATTTGAATTTAAATACAGAAAACAAAAAACCTACCAACTTATCAACTAATACACTTTGTGATAAATATAAGTTTGATAAGTTTTATCTTTATCACTTTGAGGATATTTATTATCCTTTACAGATACAAGTTGACGCCTTCACCAAATGGTGCATACAGGAATTGCACCATCCAAGCTTCATGGGGGCGGAGCACCACCGTTGAGGAGGGGTAACCAGGGGGTGTCACAGCATTAATTGGCCTGTCTTTGCTAACTTGTCGACCCGGGACAGGGTGGCGGGCAAAGGCTGCTGCACAAACTGCACTGTAGTATATGGACTTGATGCCTAGTTTGGAAGCCAAAGCGGGAGCCCAGTAAGGAAAATCAAAGAGCAAAAGGTCTGGCTTCATGGCACGTAGGGCCTCAACTTGGTCAGTGGTGCGGTCCATGGCGGTGGCGAGAAGGTGATGCAAGAAGTTGGGCACATCGGAAGCAGTTTCAGCGCCGGAAGGGAGGCCATCAACATGGGGGATGGTGAGGGGATGGAAAGTTATGAGAGTGGGATGAAGATTCAGGTGCTGTAGCTGGGATTGAGCCTTTCTGGGCAAAATGAAGGTGATCTTGTGGCCTCTCTCAGCAAGCTCGTTGGAGAGATGGAGGTAAGGAGTCATATGACCAAAAGCAAACCTTGGGTACATGGCTATATGCAATTTTGGGCTCCTGGCCATGGCCATTTTTCTTCTCCTTGGTTGGTTTATGGTTGAAGATTTTGGTTTCAACTTATAGGGAGGTGCTCCTTTCCCTTCTTGATCAGATGGGTAGAGATAAGTAGATAATCATGATGGGCTTTTTGATGGGAGTTTTAAAAGTGGGACTTTTCTCAATAGTATGGTAATTTTAAAAAGTTATGCTTAAATTATTGTAGTAGAAGAAGTTATTACAAATATATGGTAGTTTTTGCCACCTAGGAGAGAGGAGATAGGAGAGAGGAGAGAGGGTGAACGGATTAATTTTTTTTAAACCAAAATCATCTTTTCAAATTTAAAAAAGACAAGGGAACTTGTCTCTTGAAGAGACGAGTTCCATGAAAAAAAAAAATTCCTTAAGGGAACTCGTCTCTTCAAGAGACGAGTTCTATGAAAAAATATATATATATATATATTTAAAAAAATTCCCAAATTAAAAAATCGTCTCTTCAAGAAACGAGTTCCATGAAAAAAAAAAAATTATCCTCAAGGGAACTCATCTCTTTTCCATGAAAAAAAAATTCCCAAATTAAAAAAGAAAATTCCTCAAAAAAAAAAATAAATAAATAATTCCTCAAGGGAACTAGTCTCTTCTTTTTTAAAATTCACAAATAAAAAAAAAAAAAAAAAACAATTCCACAATGGAACTCGTCTCTTGAGTTCCCATGAAAAAAAAAATATTTTTTTTTAAATTCCCAAATTATTTAAAAAAAAAAAAAAAAAAGACTCCTCAAGGTAACTCGTCTCTTCAAGAGACGAGTTCCCATGGAGAAAAAATATATATATTTAAAAAAAATTCCAAAAAAAAAAAAGGGGCAAAAGGGAACTCGTCTCTTAAAGAAACAAGTTCCCATGGAAAATTTTGTTTTTTTATATTTTTTTTAAAAAAAATTCCCAAATTAAAAAAAAAAAAAAAAAACAAAAGTCAAGAGACGAGTTCCCATATGGAAAATTTTTTTAAAAAATTTTTTTAAAAAAAAAAAATTCCCTAATTAAAAAAAAAAAAAAAAAAAAAAAACAATTCCTCAATGGAACTGGTCTCTTGAAGAGACGAGTTCCATGAAAAAAATATATTTTTTTTAAAAAATTCCCAAATTAAAAAATCGAAAAAAATTATCTTCAAGGGAACTCGTCTCTTTTCCATGAAAAAAAAATTCCCAAATTAAAAAAGAAAATTCCTCAAAAAAAAAAAAAAAAAACAATTCCGCAAGGGAGAACTCGTCTCTTCTTTTTAAAATTCTCAAATTAAAAAAAAAAAAAAAACAATTCCTCAATGGAACTCATCTCTTGAGTTCCCATGAAAAATATATATATTTTTTTAAAAAATTCCCAAATTATTAAAAAATAAAAAAATAAAACAACTCCTCAAGGTAACTCGTCTCTTCAAAAGACGAGTTCCCATGGAAAAAAATATATATATTTTTAAAAAAAATTCCAAAAAAAAAAAAATCCTCAAGGGAACTCGTCTCTTGAGACGAGTTCCCTTGAGGAATTGTTTTTTTTTTTTTTTTAATTTGGGAATTTATATATATATATATATATATATATATATATATATATATATATATATATATATATATATTCATGGAACTCGTCTCTTCAAGAGACGAGTTCTCGAGGAATTGTTATTTTTTTTTTTAATTTGGGAATTTTTTTTTATAAAAAATATATATATTTTTTTTACTCATCTCTTGCATGGAACTCGTCTCTTGAAGAGACGAGTTTCCTTAGGAATTTTTTTTTTGCTATATTTTTTTTTCATGGAACTCGTCTCTTGAAGAGACGAGTTCCTTTTGAAATTTTTTCGAATTTTGAAATTTGAAAAGATGATTTTAGTTTTAAAAAAATTTATCCGTTCACCCTCTCTCCTCTCTCCTACTCCTCTCTCCTACCCTCTCTCCTACTCCTCTCTCCTACCCTCTCTCCTATCTCCTATCTCCTCTCTCCTAGGTGGCAAAAACTACTATATATTTGTAATAACTTCTTCTACTACAATAATTTAAGTATAACTTTTTTAAATTACCGTACTATTGAGAAAAGTCCTTTAAAAGCGTTGCTTCACTCAGGGTGTGCAATGTTCATATATGTATTATACATGTACCATCATGGGGTTGAAAGAATTGTATTGTTTGGTTCACGGGAAAGAAGGATCTTCCTTCTAATTGGCTCCACTTAGCATGTAAGATAATTAATTGAGAATACTTTTGTTATTTTTAGCTTTTAATTTGCATAGCAAATAATTAATTTTGTGCACTACAGTACTACAGAAATGGAAGAATGGCAGTTCCCATTCGTGAATTCATCTACTAAAAGGTGTGGCTCTCATGTCAAACTGGTAGACTGGTAGTTGGTAGACTGGTAGCTGCCATTATCTAGTGGTAGACTGGTAGCTGCACTTCCATTATTATGGAAGAGAGACTCCGGCCGAATAGGGAAAGGTAAAGGTGTAAAAAGGGTAAAGCATAGCTTTCATGGAGACTGCGTTCATTACACTTTACAGCTCCTCTTGTGTTTGGACCATCGCAAAAAGTGTATTATTTATGTTACGTTACAACCACAGTACAAAAATTTACCTTTTTTCAAAAACTTTGGCATTAAAAATGTGTTTAACAATTAAGTGGTGTTACATATGTATTTTTAAGTCTATTTTTTGTATCATAATTTAATTTATTTATACCTTTATACTTTGATTTATTTGTTTGTATTCTGATTTGATGATTTGGGTCTCACCATTTATATTCAACAGTCCTAATTTGAAGTTTTGTGGACACCAATACAATACATTAATATATAATTTTTTTTAAGTATCATTTTTTGTATCTTAGTTCAATTTGTTTGTATTTTTATATTTTGATTTCATTTATTTGTTTGTATTCTTATTTGAATGCCTAGATCTCACCATTCATATTTAATGTTCAAAATTTTAAATTCTATAGGTGTCAATACAAAATTTTAACGTATTATAAGTTTCCTTTATTCTGAGCTAAAAGTTCACTAATTATAGATAAAGGTAGCATATTATAGGTTTACTTTTAATCATTTTTTATTCCCCTATTCAACTTTTACATAACTAAAATTCAAACATATAATCATTACTTATTGGAGTTTTGAATTTAATCTTGAAATTTATAAATCTTGTTAAAAATTAAAGGCTTATATCGCAACTATTTAAAAAAAAAAAATTATTCTCTATAATAAAAAAACCAAGAAAACATATTTGACAACTAAAAACTATTTTTTATTTTCTATTTTTAATATATAGAGTGTTTTACGACCATATTTTTTTAGTTATTTTTTGTTGTTTTTCTTCAAATTGATAAATTGTAATTTTTTCATTCATACTTTCATTCGTTCACATACAGATTATATATAGAGGGAAATCACCATTCTAAGAATGGGAAAGAATGATACAAGGAAAGAATGATATAAGGAAATAACAACTAATATCCTAATATCTCAACTTTCCTAATATCTCAATATTCCTAATATCTCAACACTAAATGATATAAGGAAAGAATGATATAAGGAAAGCATTCCTAATATCTCAACACTCCCCCTCAAGTTGGTGCATAGATGTCACACATGCCCAACTTGTCTAAAAATTTTGAGAACACTTGACTTGAGACAGTTTTGGTAAGGATATCGGTCAATTGATCTTCTGATCGAATCTTAGGCAATTCCACAATCTTATCATCCAACTTTTCCTTAATGAAGAATCTATCCACCTCAACATGCTTTGTACGATCATGTTGTACTGGATTATGAGCAATGTCACATGCGGCTTTATTGTCACAAAACAATCGGATTGGTTGCCTAGATAGGTAACCTAAATCCTGTAAGAGGAGTCTTAGCCATAATGCCTCACAAAGTCCTAGAGCCATACCTCTAAATTCCGCTTCTGCACTTGAACGAGCGACGACATTCTGTTTCTTACTTTTCCATGTCACAAGATTACCACCTACAAAGGTAAAGTAACCAGATGTAGATCGCCTATCATCAACTACACCGGCCCAATCAGCATCAGTATATACTTCTATACTCTAATGATCAACATTTTTTAGCGAACAAAATTCCCTTCCCAGGAGCATTCTTCAAATACCTCAAAATACGCATGATTGCATTCATATGTTGCTCTCCAGGATTATGCATGTATTGACTCACTACACTCAATGCATAAGCAAGATCTGGTCTTGTATGAGCTAAGTACATTAATCTCCCCACAAGTCTCTGGTATCTTCCTTTATCGATTGATACTTGATTAGACTCAATACACAATTTCAGACCTTCTTCTATTGGTGTATTAACAAGTTGACATCCCGACATTCCAGTCTCCTGTAAAAGATCTAAGGCATACTTTCTTTGAGACAGAAAAATTCCTTCACTTGATCGAGAAACTTCAATCCCAAGAAAGTATTTCAGAGGACCTAGATCTTTCATTTCGAATTCTCTAGATAGATAATTTTGTAGAGTTTTTCTTTCTTCAGGATCATTTCCTGTAACTACCATGTCATCCACATACACGATGAGTGTCGTAATCTTACCATGTTGCTTTTTTAGGAACAAAGTGTGATCTGAATTACTTTGACGATAGCCAAAAGCTCTCATTGACTTTGTGAACCTTCCAAACCATGCTCTCGGGGATTGCTTCAACCCATACAATGACTTCTTCAATTTGCATACCTTTTGACATTGCTTTTCTGACACCATGCATCCTGGTGGAAGATCCATATATACTTCTTCAGATAACTCGCCATGCAGAAAAACATTTTTCACATCGAATTGTTGTAATGGCCAATCTAGGTTTGCAGCTAAAGACAGTAATACTCGAATTGTGTTGATCTTAGCTACAGGTGCAAATGTCTTTGTGTAGTCAATTCCATAAGTTTGAGTGTACCCTTTTGCTACCAGTCTTGCTTTAAATCGTTCAATTCTACCATCTGCCTTGTACTTCACAGTATAGATCCAACGACACCCAACTGGCTTCTTTCCTGGTGGACATTCTACGAGTTCCCATGTTTCATTCTTCTGCAATGATTTCATCTCTTCATTCATGGTTGCTTTCCACCTTGGATCAGCTAAGGCTTCCTGCACACTGTTAGGAATAGCTACAGTAGATAATTGATTTACAAATGACTTATTTGATTCAGACAAACGATGGGTAGACATATAGTTGCTCATGGGATATTTGACTTTAGTAGACAATTCAGGTTCATATGTGGGTTTAGGAATACCTCTATTATAACGATGTGGTAACCGTTTCATGAATGGATCGGGCTCCAAATTAAGAACACCCTCAACAGACGACGATTGGTTTGGTATTTCAATGAAGACATCTTCGGACCCAAATTGTTGACCACTCATATCCAACTCACCCACTTCCTGGTTCACTAGTTCAGATTGTCCAGATTCATCTTCCTCATAAATATGATAATCATAATCGAGAGTCTGAATTTCCTTATGGTACTCCCCCTGAAGTTCAGATTCAGATGAAAAATACATTGAATCTTCATGAAACACCACATCCATTGTAATATACATTTGTCGAGTTGGAGGATGGTAACATCGATATCCCTTTTTGTGCAATGCATATCCAACAAACACACATTGCAATGCATGGGAAGTTAACTTGGTGCGTTGGTGCTTGTGTAGATGCACAAATGCCACGCAACCAAAAACACGAGGAGGTAGATTTGGGACGGTTGGGGCAACTACGGCATTAGTAAGAGCTTGGAGAGGTGTTTGAAAGTTAATTGAGCTAGAAGGTACCCGATTGATCAAGTATGCGGCAAATGTAATTGCTTCTCCCCAATAAGATATCGGTGTTTTTGCTGCTATCAATGAAGCACGAACAACCTCTAACAAGTGTCGATTTTTTCGTTCAGCGACTCCATTTTGCTAGGGTGTATTGGAACAAGTAGTCTGATGAATGATGCCATGTCCTTCCAAATACTTTTGAAGATCAGAACTTTGATATTCTCCACCATTATCACTACGCAAAACCCGAACCTTTGCATTGTACTGAGTTTCAATCATTTTATGAAATTTTTGAAACAACAAGTTCACTTCATCTTTGGTCTTCATCAAGCATAACCATGTCATTCTGGTACAATCATCAATAAAAGTAACAAACCAATGTGAGCCACTCAAAGTTGGGACTTTGGATGGGCCCCAAACATCAGAATGTATAACCATAAAAGGAAACGGACTTTTATTCAAAATTAACGGAAACGAAGCATGATGACTTTTAGCCAATTCACAAATATCACAACGGAAACCAGAAATATCACTCTTTGCAAACAAATTAGGAAACAATTTTTTTAAATAACCAAAGGAAGCATGTCCCAGACGTCGATGCCACAACCAAATTTCAGACTTTTTCTTCTCCCCCTCAGATCCATCTGCCATCAAGGCTTGTTGCAACTTATTTGAATCCTTTGACTGCAAGTCCAAGTAATAGAGTTTTCCCCGTTTAATACCACAACCAATCGTCTGTCTTGTTTGGATGTCCTTAATCACACAAAATTCAGGCCAAAAAATGACAATACAAGATAAGGCCGCAGTGATTTGAGAAACTGACAAAAGATTGTAATCTAAAGATGGAACAACTAAAACATAATCCAAATTCAAAGTATCAGTAAGAGTTAAGGATCCTTCTCCAATAACTGGGGTTGTGTTACCATTGGTTGTGGAAACAATTTTTTGTGAGGAAGGTATAAGGGGTGAAACCTGTCTAGAATCAAAAGTCATATGATCTGTAGCACCAAAATCAATTATCCATGCACTATTAATAACAAGTGTAAAAGTATTTAAAAACTTACCACCATGATCAGTAGCGGCTACCAATGCAGAGGCTTTTTCAGCAACATTAACCTCTGTTTTTATTTCGGCAACAGTTGCAGTCGAAGTTTTCTTGAAATCCTTTTTCCGTTGATCACGATTATTATAATTAATAACAAAGTGTTGATAGCCTAAACATGATCTAAAGGTCCATGGTTTAAACCCTCGGTTCCTTATTGTTTTCCTGGTCATACCAAGAGTCGTTGCTTTGAAATTGTGGGATATCCAGACTGGTGGGACCAGTCTTATTGCAGTGAGTGCATTTGAAGGTTGACTTATCAATATTAGGACTTGTCTTAGGATGGTTGATCGCTGTCGGACTACCATAGCGACAAAATATCCAGGATTTCAGTTCTATGGCTCTGATACCATCTTCAAATTGATAAATTGTAATTTTTTCATTCATACTTTCATTCGTTCACGTACAGATTATATATAGAGGGAAATCACCATTCTAAGAATGGGAAAGAATGATACAAGGAAAGAATGATATAAGGAAATAACAACTAATATCCTAATATCTCAACTTTCCTAATATCTCAATATTCCTAGTATCTCAACACTAAATGATATAAGGAAATAATGATATAAGGAAAGCATTCCTAATATCTCAACAGTTTTCACTTGTTTTATGATGATTGCTTTAAAAAATAATTATACATATATGTAGAATGTGTGGACCCGTATTTTTCACGTGTGTCCCCACTCGATCGGCGAGACTCGCTTTTTATTTGTGAAAAATTAATTTTTGGAAAAAGTTGGAGTCGCCACTTATTTTATTTTTATTTTAAAGGGAAAATAAAACAAGAAAGAAAAACCCTAAAATGTGACTCCATAATTTTTGGAAAAGCGTGTCTTTGGAAAACCCGAGTCTAAGTCCGGGGATCAGGTTACTTATTGGGAAGGTACCTCTAGGAGGTAGCACCCCTCTAAGCCCTAAAAAGGTCTCTACTGACTAAGTTGAGGAAAACGTGGCAATTAAATGGTTAATCATGGATACTTAAGTGAGCTAGGGTGATTTCGAAAAATAGCATGCTTAGTAGGAAAACTAATCACAATCATGAAAAAAAAGATTTAGGGTACATACCTGGACTGCTTCTTAAGCGCTATCACAAGACATCAAAGGTTAATTTAAACAGTATATCATCCAACATGTATTTTATTAGAAATAATCAAACAATGAAACATGTATATCAGAACACTCAAGCGTTATTAGACATAAGCATTATTTCACAATGACAAGCATATTCACATAATTCAGAAAGTAGGTGATAGAGGACATACCTGGATAGCATAGATAACTTACAATGCGCTTCCATAAGACATGAGGGATTATATAATAATAAAATAAAGAAACCCTAGCATGCTTGTTATCTAATTAGCATAACAAAAATTATCAAAGTATATGAAAACATTAATTATCACACACATCTTGTATACAATTCCTAAGAAAGATAGACATAATTTCAACAAGTGACAAAGGTGGCAACAAAAATAATTTTTGAAAAGATTTTCTTATGTAAGGGTTTCACCAATTCCCCAAATTAATATACACAAATTTAGCCCAGAATTATCCCATTATTTGGGACCATAAGCTTTGATTCGTGTTTTTGTTCAAAACCAAACTTTTTGTTAAAAACCGAGAAGGATGCAAACCGAACAAGATATGGTTGCATATTATTATTTTTAAATAAAAAAAAAAGATTTTGATCATGAGGACTCTAAACGAGTTTTTGAAATAGATTTTTAAAATGATTTTTTGAGAAAAAGTATTTTATTTTAAAATAAAAGGAATTAATTTGGAAAAAATAAAATATAAGAAATAAAATACCAAACAAAACAGAAAAAGAAACCTCAAAGTAAAAATTTTTTAGTAATTAACAAAAATGATAAAGGTGATGGTAGAGGCCAATCTTCATGATTTTCCAATGGCCTTAAATAAAAAAAAAGATTTTACCAACAATTACTAAAGCAACAAACTAATGGTTTCCTAGTCAAACTAACTAACACAAATATTATCCAAGACTAACATCTAGATTTCAAGAAACACATGAATTAAAATAAAAATAACCAACCAAAGATTAAAAGTCAACAAACTTAGCATATAAAGATAATAACAGGGATTTAATAAGATTATTGGAATTAAAAACGCAAACTTTATTCAATATGATTATTTAAACTAAAGAACTAAGATCAATGAATGTATTCAGGCTAAAAATAAATCAATATCAAACTAATTGGAATTAAAAACACAAACTTTATTCAATATGATTATTTAAACTAAAGAATTAAGATCAACAAAATGCATTTAAATTACAAACAAATTAAAATCAAACTAATTGGGATTAAAAACACAAACTTTATTAACGTGATTATTTAAACTTAAGAATTAAGATCAACTAATGCATTTAAACTAAAAACGAATTGAAATCAAACTAATTGGGATTAAAAAACACAAACTTTATTTAACGTGATTATTTAAAAGTAAAGAATTAAAATCAACAAAATACATTTAAACTAAAAACAAATTAAAATCAAATTAATTGGGATTAAAAAAAACAAAATTTATTCGATATGATTATTTAAACTTAAGAATTAAGATCAACAAAATGTATTTAAACTAAAAACGAATTGAAATCAAACTAATTGAGATTAAAAACACAAACTTTATTTAACGTGATTATTAAAAGTCAAGAATTAAGATCAACAAAATATATTTAAACTAAAAAACGAATTGAAATCAAATTAATTGGGATTAAAAATACAAGCTTTATTTAACATGATTATTTAAAACAAATAATTAAGATCAACTAATACATTTAAATTGAAAATGAATTGAAATCAAACTAATTGGGATTAAAAATACAAACTCTATTCAATATGATTATTTAAACTTAAGAATTAAAATCAATAAAATACATTTAAACCAAAAAAAACAAGTTAAAATCAAACTAATTGGGATTAAAAATACAAACTTTATTCGATATGATTATTTAAACTTAAGAATTAAGATCAATAAAATGTATTTAAACTAAAAACGAATTGAAATCAAACTAATTGAGATTAAAAACATAAACTTTATTTAACGTGATTATTTAAAGTAAAGAATTAAGATCAACAAAATACATTTAAACTAAAAAACAAATTCAAATCAAACTAATTGGGATTAAAAATACAAACTTTATTTAACGTGATTATATAAAACAAAGAATTGAGATCAACTAATGCATTTAAATTGAAAATGAATTGAAATCAAACTAATTAGGATTAAAAATACAAACTTTATTCAATATGATTATTTAAACTTAAGAACTAATATCAATAAAATACATTTAAACTAAAAAACAAGTTAAAATCAAACTAATTGGGATTAAAAATACAAACTTTATTCGATATGATTATTTAAACTTAAGAATTAAGATCAATAAAATGTATTTAAACTAAAAAAGAATTGAAATCAAACTAATTGAGATTAAAAACATAAACTTTATTTAACGTGATTATTTAAAGTAAAGAATTAGGATCAACAAAATACATTTAAACTAAAAAACAAATTAAAATCAAACTAATTGGGATTAAAAATACAAACTTTATTCGATATGATTATTTAAACTAAAGAATTAAGATAAGCAAAATGTATTTAAACTAAAAACGAATTGAAATCAAACTAATTGAGATTAAAAACACAAACTTTATTTAACATGATTATTTAAAGTCAAGAATTAAGACCAACAAAATACATTTAAACTAAAAAACGAATTGAAATCAAATTAATTGGGATTAAAAATATAAACTTTATTTAACGTGATTATTTAAAACAAAGAATTAAGATCAACTAATGCATTTAAATTAAAAACGAATTGAAATCAAACTAATTGGGATTAAAAATACAAACTTTATTCAATATGATTATTTAAACTTAAGAATTAAAATCATTAACAAACTTAAACTAAAAGATAGATTGGAATTAAACTAATTAGGGATTTAAAAAGAAAATAATATAAACTTTAATGCAAAGAATTAATCAAAAACTAAAATTTCCAAAAAAAAAAAAAAAAAAAAAAAATCTAGGCTAAATAAAAGTACTATATAGAAAACTAACCTTTGAAGTGAAAGAGAAAATCCTCTATTGATGATTAAATGACAGCCCGATCCAAAGTCCCTTGCTTTTTTTCCAAAATTCTGTGTGCTCTCTTTTTAAAAAAAATTCTGCTTTATGCTTCAATTTCTCAAAAAAACCCCTTCTAAAAAAATTCCTATTGTTCTCTCCATCCCCCTGAAAATAAAAAATCTCTCACCCTCTTCTTTTCTTCCTCTCTCGCGTATCATCTCCCTTTTTCCTAAAACCTAAATCCCCTTAAAAAAGACGAAATCCCCTATTTTTTCTCTTTTTTTCTCCTTATCCTTTTTTAAATCTTCCAATTCAAAAGCAATCTTCCCAATTTCAAATTCCTCTCCAAAACCTTCCAAAGAGAGTCCCATCTTCCTTAAACTCCAATAGTTAGTTTCCTTGCAAAAACATGAAATTTTTGAAGTTAAATAATTGAATGAACGGATAAGCAAGTAAATAAATTAGGAAACGGTAAAAAATAAATAAATAAATAAACAAAAATAAATAATAAATAAATAAATAAGTTAAGGAAAATAATATAAAGAGGAAGATAACCAATAAAAGTGAATGATAATCATAAAACTAAAACTAAAACTAAAATAAAATAAAATAAAAAATAAACCAATAAACAAAAGCCGAGCCCAAAAGCCATGTAACCATGCAAGTCATACAAATCACACTAAAAATATCCAAATGGGCCAAGTGTGCCTAAACGGGCCTATGATGAGACTAAGTGGGCATAGGGTGGTGCCTAATGGGTCAAGTGTATCTAAAAGCTATCCTAAAAAAAAACAAGAAAAGCCTAAGTCTAAATCAAATCTGCCAAGGGTCACAATAAAGGGGTTAGGCAATCCCTTAACCAGAGTCTCCACGGTGACAGAAAAGGTAAGTAGTATGAGTAGCAATGGGCCACCAAGGGACTACTATGGAGCACTGAAAACGAATTTAAAGACATGTGCTAAAGGGGCAAAATTGAGGGTCTACAGAATGATAAAAAAATAAAATACTATATATAAAAATTACTTTTAAAACATATTTAAAAATATTAAAAATAGGTTTAAAACATTTTAAATTTTCAAATAAACTTTTATTTTACAAAATATCAAAAAATAGTTTTTAATTTATATATAATATTTCAATGAAATATTAGAAAAATATCATGTAGATGAAAAACATAAGTCATATATATTGAAGTACTTTGGAGACAAGTATAGAAGTTATAAAAGCAAGTTGAAAGCTAAATACTATGAGTCATATGATACTACTAAGGAGTGACTGCAACATAAACCTCCAAAAAGTATCAAAATGATCGGAGATAGTTTGTTCACTTTTGGAACTCTGGGGAAGCAATAGTAAGATAATTATGAAACTGTTATGTTTTAATATTTTATTTACTAGCATTTATTTAGCTAACTTGTTATTATTATTATTATTATTATTATTTCATATTGCAAGAGATGTTTAGGAAAGATATAGAAAATAGGGTCAAACAAGTGATTAGACATACATTTGGTTCTAAAAGTTATGCTTTGATACGATATGATCAGATTGAAAATTTAGAATCATCATATCGTTTCTTGATTCATTATTAATGTTTTTGAAGTAACAATTTTTATTTTTATTTTGGTTTTTCTTACAATGATAGGCACAAATGAAGAAAGATAAAAGTGGGTCTAATAGAATTGAAATATTTTTCCTTACTCATATAGGAAAGGATGGGATGTTAACAACTTTTCTTCTTCTAAAAAAATATATAAATCCCTATGAAATATATATATAATTACAAGTTCAATTCAAGCAAGTGTCATCTCAATATGATAAGGAATCTTTGCTATCCACCAAAATAATTTTAGTTCATTAATTTGCACCAAAATCTTATTATTTTGTAATTTTGGCATGGTTTTATTGTTTTATACCTTATTCTTATTGTTACACACCTTCTTATTCTTATTGTTACACACATTATTCCTTTGTCTTTGTACTTTAATTTTATGTTTTAATATCTTAATTTTGTTTTATTATGCCATCATCTCATATGATCGTGCTCTCATCTATTCATGTCTCAAGTTTCAACTTAATTAAATTAGAGTAGTTTCAATTTAAAAAAATAAAAACATGTCTATATATTTCATATATGTCAATTACGTTCTTAATATTTACATCATATTTTTCACATTTTAATACCCTAATAATTATTTTTGTTTCTCGGTCATATTTTTCTCCACCCAAACCCATTGGAAATGGGATGCGCCTCCCTATAAATTGTAACCAAAATCCATGATTCCATGGTGATAAACCAACCAAGAAAAAGGGAAAATGGCGATGGCCAGGAGCCCAAAATTGCATATAGCCATGTACCCATGGTTTGCTTTTGGTCATATGATTCCCTACCTCCATCTCTCCAACGAGCTCGCTGAAAGAGGCCACAGCATCACCTTCATCTTGCCCAAAAAGGTTCAATCTCAGCTACAGCACTTGAATCTTCATCCTACTCTCATCTCTTTCCATCCCCTCACCATCCCCCATGTTGATGGCCTCCCTCCCGGCGCTGAAACTGCTTCCGATGTGCCCATCTCCTTGCATCACCTTCTCGCCGCCGCCATGGATCGCACCACTGACCAAGTTGAAGCAGCCCTACGTGCCTTGAAGCCGGACTTTTTGTTCTATGATGCCGCCTATTGGGCTCCCCCTTTGGCATCCAAATTAGGTATGAAGTGTTAAGATATGGACTCACACATTCTTAATCAATGATTCATGATTAAGCTATTCGAATTATAGACATTTGATTTAATGTTCGTTTTAAGAGTATGGGCCACCTTATGTGTAGAGCCCAATGCAATCACGGGCTTTAGATGATGGGCCTAAGGCCCGTGAGGCCCAATAACTAATGGGTATGGTCCCTAAGGCAGGAGGGTATAAAAGGGCTTCGGCTTGTGTCTTTTGGTAGACATCACATCACATCCTTTTGAAATAATAGAACCGCTCTCTCTCCCGCTCCCATTGCCTGAGAGAATCAGAGAAAGGTGGTGCCCTCCATCAGCCTTAGAAGATCGATACCTCTTCATCAAAAGCAACAAAATGGATTCAGGTTGGTTCCTATCTAAAGACTGATTGATGAATATACTCTGTATGTGTGTTTTGGTGTTAATGGAGAAGACATGAATGACTAACAATGGTATCAGAGCATAGGTTCCCATTTTCCCCAAAACCACTTTCAAGTTCTTCCCGTTGCATGTTGCATTGGGAATCAAACAGATCCAGGACCCTTTAAAGGATCCTAATTATATCTAACTAGTAAAGTGTAATTAAATAGAAAATGGGTTCAGACGCAACATCCTTTACAGTGCCATAGGAAGTGTGCTTTAAGGCGCCACATGAAGGAGCCACTCAGACGCGGCGTTCAGACGCCGTTAAGGGGCTATTGTGCAGCGCCTTTCAGGAGCCAATGGAGGCGCCATACCAGGCACCAGTGGAGGCGCCGTCCAGACACCAGTGGGGGCGCCGTCCAGGCGCCAGTGGGAGCGCCGTCCAGGCGCCAGTGGGAGCGCCGTCCAGGCGCCAGTGGGAGCGCCGTCCAGGCGCCAGTGGGGCCGTTGTTCAGGCGGCGTTTAGCGCCGTTCAGAGCGCGGTTCAACCAGCGCCATTAAGGGACGCTTCAGGGTACCATTAAGGGGCGCTTCAGGGCGCCATTCCAGCGTCTTTTAGGGCCACGTTTGCAGGCGTCGCCACTGGTGCTTACGCCGCTGGTGCGCGCCTTCAAAGGGATCGGAAAGGTGCCGTTTTCGGCACCGTTTTGACCCCCCGTTCAGGCACATTTAAGCACGCCGCTTCAATTACTTCAGGCGCGGTTGGTGCGCATTTCAGGCGAGGTTGGTGCGCATTTCAGGCGCGGCATGTGCGTACTTCAGGCGCGGCTTGTGCGCGCTTCAGGCGCAGCCGCCGACGCCGTTCCAGGGGGGTGCTTCGGGGCGCCACTGTAGGCACCGTCAAGGCGTTTCTCTCAAAGTGCCTTTAAGCCGCCATTTAGGCGGCATGCTGTTGCTGCCAACGCCATGAATGGCGTAAAAAATAAAAAATAAAAAATAAAAAAATAAAAAAAAAAAAAAAAAACACCTATGGGCCTCGAACCCACGATCACAAGATTGTAAAACCTTGTGTTTGACCAACTAGGCTGTGGGACTTTTATATTCATTTATGAATTTTGTACTATTATAAATTTATAGTTTTGATGAATTTTTTTTTTTATTCTTTTTCTAGAATTTATTATTTCTTGTTGCGTTTATGTTTAACGCTTTAAAATGAATAGATTATCTATATATTTGTTGCCAAAGTGACTTATATTACATAATTTTATTCATTTTGAAGTATGAAACATGGTATTATTGTATAAAATAATCGGCCCAAAGGAAGATTATTTTTTATATGATAATAAATAAAGAAATCATAAATATATGACATATAATGTTTATCTTGCATTCGATATGTTAGTCCAAAGACAGACATATTGTTTTTCGGCTTTATTGTCAATATTTATGAATTAATTTTGTATAAGGATACCAATTACAAGTTAATATTTTTGTCCAAAGATTGAATATTAATGTTTGTGCTAGGTATCTTGCATGATGTATATTTATTCATGTATGTATGGTGCTTATGTGTTCAATCGATACTTGAAGACTCTGAACTCTTTCTTTCACAACCAAGAACTTGATGTCAATGTGTTTGGACTTTGACGAACTTCGGTTGTTCTTAGAATATAATTCTGCGGCCTTATTATCACAGTTGATTCTCAACGGTTTCTCAATCCCATCAACTATTCGTAACTGAGTGACAAAATTCCGCAGCCATATCCCATGGTTTGATGCTTCGTAGCAGGCTATGAATTCTGCCTCCATGGTGGAAGAAGCAATAAGTGTTTGTTTAACACTTTTCCATGAAACTGCTCCTCCAGCTAACATGAAGATGTAGCCTGAAGTGGATCTCCTACTGTCAAGACATCCTGCGAAATCGGAGTCCGAATATCCCACGATCTCTAAGTGACTTGATCTACGGTATGTGAGCATGTAATCTTTAGTTCTTTGTAAATACCGCATAACCCGTTTTGCCTTTTTCCAATGATCCATACCTGGGTTACTTAAATATCTGCCTAACATTCCAACAATGTACGCAATATCCGGACGCGTACAAACTTGTGCATACATGAGACTTCCTACTACCGAGGCATAAGGAAATCTCTCCATATCTTTCTTCTCAAGTTCATTTTTCGGACATTGGTGCAAACTAAACTTATCGCCTTTTGCTACAGGCGTGTCTCCTGGTGCACAAGTGCTCATGCCAAATCTACTCAACACCTTATCGATGTAGGCCTTTTGTGATAATCCAAGTATACCTCTTGAACGATCCCTATGGATCTGTATACCCAGCACAAAAGATGCATTACCAAGATCCTTCATGTCAAATTTACTAGACAAAAATCGCTTGGTTTCATGCAAAAGTCCCACATCACTACTTGCAAGTAGAATATCATCAACATATAACACCAAGATAATAAATTTGCTCCCACTGAACTTGAGGTATATGCATTGATCAACGGTGTTCTCCTTAAAACCAAATGAAGTAATCACCTGATCAAACTTTCGGTACCATTGTCGAGATGCTTGCTTTAAACCATATATGGACCTTTTTAATCTGCATACAAGTTGCTTTGAATCATTAGACTCAAAGTTCTCCGGTTGCACCATGTATATTGTCTCATCAATGTTGCCATTAAGAAACGCAGTTTTAACGTCCATTTGATGTAGCTCTAAATCATAATGAGCTACAAGTGCCATGATGATTCTAAAGGAGTCCTTTGATGAAACTGGTGAAAAAGTCTCCTTATAATCAATGCCTTCCTTTTGAGTGAAACCTTTTGCAACTAGGCGTGCCTTATGCCTAACAATATTGCCTTTTGAATCCCGCTTGGTTTTAAAAATCCATTTACAACCAATTGGTTTTACACCTTTAGGCAATTCTACTAGGTCCCAAACACCATTGTCTTTCATTGATTTCATCTCATCCTTCATGGCTTCTATCCACTTTTCAGAATCAGAACTTTGTTTGACTTGACTTATTGAAATTGGATCGTCTTCCAGACCCATGTCAAACTCATGTTCTTGGAGATATACAACATAATCATCTGAAATTGTACTTCTCCTTTCTCTAGTGGATCTCCTTAGTGGCACTTGTACTTGAGGTTGTTGAGTTACCTCTTGATGAACTTGAATTGGTTCCATAACTTGAGCAGGAGGAATCTCAGGTGTGTCTTGAATCCCTGTTATCGACTGTACATTCTGAATAGTGTCATTAAACATAATATGACCATGTCCAGTCGTAATAATAGGAATATTAACAGATTCCTCTTCAAAGACCACCTTTCTTACTGGCTCTCTCCCACTTAACTCAACATCCTCAATGAACTTAGCATTGCCCGTTTCAAAGAAGGATCTAGTTGAGGGATCATAAAATTTGAAACCTCTCGACCTTTCAGAATACCCTACAAAGTAGCAGCTCACTGTTCTAGAGTCCAATTTCTTTTCATTTGGCTTGTAAGGCCTAGCTTCAGCTGGACAACCCCAGACATGCAAGTGCCTAATACTAGGTTTCTTGCTAGTCCATAACTCATATGGGGTTTTGGCTACTGCTTTGCTTGGTACTCTATTCAAAATATAAACTGCAGTTTTTATGGCTTCGCCCCAAAGTGATTCTGGTAAGGTGGAATGACTAATCATACTTCTTACCATATCCTTAAGAGTACGGTTTCGCCTCTCTGCTACACCATTTTGGCTTGGAGTCCCTGGCATGGTGTACTGAGGAACGATACCACACTCCATCAAATATTTGGCGAATGGCCCTGGACGTTGTTCACCTGATCCGTCATATCTACCATAGTATTCACCTCCACGGTCAGATCTGACGGCCTTTATTTTCTTGCTTAGTTGGTTCTCAACTTCAGCTTTGAAATTCTTGAACACATCCAATGACTGAGATTTCTCATGAATCAAATAAAGATAGCCATAGCGCGAGTAATCGTCAATGAAAGTGATAAAATATTGTTGTCCATTCCAAGAAGCTGTAGGGAATGGACCACAAATGTCTGTATGTATCAATTCCAAGACGTCACTGCACCTTTTGGCATTCTTTTTCCTCATATTTGTTTGTTTTCCTTTAATGCACTCTATACAGATTTGAAAATCTGAAAAATCAAGTGGATCAAGAATTCCTTCTGACACAAGTCTTTGTATTCGTTGATTTGAAATATGACCCAAACGCTTGTGCCATAACATTGATGAATTCTCATTCATTAATTTTCGCTTAATGCCATAATCACTTGAATGCAAGGTTTCATTTCCATTAGTGGCCTTTATATTCAATTTATATAGTTTGTCTGTTAGACTACCTGTACCAATAAGATTTGAATTTAGATAAAGACTAACCATTCCATTTCCAAATGAACAACAATATCCAAATTTGTCCAAACATGAAACAGAAATTAAATTCCGTCTAAATGACGGTACTACAAAAGTCTCTTCCAAATCCAATGTACATCCAGAGTCTAACTGTAATCTGAAAAGACCAATAGCCTTGACTGCAGCCTTGTTGCCATTTCCCACATAAATGTATCTTTCACCATCAGTTGGCATTCGGCTCCTTAGGCAACCCTGCATAGTGACACTTATGTGAGTAGTTGCACCCGTATCTATCCACCAAGTGTCAGTAGGCACTACAGCTAAATTAATTTCTGAACAAACAAAGTTGAGAAGTGTACCTTTCTTTTCACGCCAAGCAGCGTATTTGGTACATGTCTTCTTCATATGACCAGCCTTTTTGCAAAAGAAACAAGTGATCTCCTTATCTTGTTTCTTTTGCTCCTTTTGCTTTGATGTCCCAGAAACTGCAGTTTGTTTTCCTTTATTGTCCCTCTTTCTTTTCTTGTTGGTACCAAATCCCTGAGATGTGGAAGCCAAGTGAGCACTTTCTATCTTTTCTTGCTTCAATCTCTCTTCCTCTTGCACACATTGAGCAATAAGCTCATTCAAAGTCCATTTTTCCTTTTGTGTATTGTAACTGATTTTGAATGGACTGAATTGTGTAGGCAGAGAGATCAAGACCAAGTGCACAAGTATGTCTTCCGACAACTCTAACTTTAGTGCCTTGAGTCTCGTCACAAGCCTGCTACGAAGCATCAAACCATGGGATATGGCTGCGGAATTTTGTCACTCAGTTACGAATAGTTGATGGGATTGAGAAACCGTTGAGAATCAACTGTGATAATAAGGCCGCAGAATTATATTCTAAGAACAACCGAAGTTCGTCAAAGTCCAAACACATTGACATCAAGTTCTTGGTTGTGAAAGAAAGAGTTCAAAGTCTTCAAGTATCGATTGAACACATAAGCACAATCTCCATGATTGCAGATCCACTCACTAAGGGTTTGCCACCCAAAGTATATCATGAGCACGTCACACATATGGGTGTTGTACACATTGATGATGTGCCAGTATAGTGGGAGTTTGTATTCAAACTTTGTGTTTATTTTCTTGATGTGATATTATGTTGTGTTATCTGTACAGATCTTGATTTTAAAGACTATTGTATTTGAATTCTCTGAATTAAAATGATTACTTTCAAAAGCAGTTTAGCATCAAGTGTTGAAAGTGGAATTTGACTATTTTTAAGTCATAAAGTAGGACCAATTGGAAATAGACATATTAAATATCACATTCTATGTAATTTCCATGCTACACATCCATACTTGATCCATATTGCTGATTTTGTTAATATTGTGATCATTGTTGGGTCTAGTTATAATTATAATTAACGAAGGCCGCTTTAATCCTATGTTAACTTAATTAGTAGATCGGATTGTTTAAGGATATCAAGATAGAATAGCAAGATGAGCTCGATAAAGTACCATCATGAACATTGGTTGGTAACATGTGTGGTCCAAGTGGGAGATTGTTAAGATATGGACTCACACATTCTTAATCAATGATTCATGATTAAGCTATTCGAATTATAGACATTTGATTTAATGTTCGTTTTAAGAGTATGGGCCACCTTATGTGTAGAGCCCAATGCAATCACGGGCTTTAGATGATGGGCCTAAGGCCCGTGAGGCCCAATAACTAATGGGTATGGTCCCTAAGGCAAGAGGGTATAAAAGGGCTTCGGCTTGTGTCTTTTGGTAGACATCACATCACATCCTTTTGAAATAATAGAACCGCTCTCTCTCCCGCTCCCATTGCCTGAGAGAATCAGAGAAAGGTGGTGCCCTCCATCAGCCTTAGAAGATCGATACCTCTTCATCAAAAGCAACAAAATGGATTCAGGTTGGTTCCTATCTAAAGACTGATTGATGAATATACTCTTTATGTGTGTTTTGGTGTTAATGGAGAAGACATGAATGACTAACATGAAGTCAATATTCTACAGTGCAGTTTCTGCAGCAGCCTTTTCCTACTGCCTTGTCCGGGATCAACAAATTAGCAAAAGCCGGCCAATTCCAACTGGGCCTCCTCCTGGTTACCCCTCCTCAACGGTGGTGCTCCGCCCCCATGAAGCTCGTTTGCTTCAATTCTTGTTATTTCCATTTGGGGAAGACATCACCTTCCACGAGCGCCTCACCGCCGCCATCAAACACTCTGATGTAGTCTCTATAAGAACATGCCAAGAAATCGAAGGACCATTTTGTGACTACATAGAAAGACGGTTTGGAAAACCAGTGTTTGTAACGGGCCCCGTTTTGGTTGAACCTTCACCGTTGGCACCGGAGCACCGGTGGGCTCAGTGGCTAAGTGGGTTCAAGCCTGGTTCAGTAATCTTCTGTGCATTTGGGAGCCAAAATTTCCCCGGAAAGGACCAGTTCCAAGAATTACTCCTGGGGTTTGAGCTAACAGGCCTGCCGTTCCTAGCAGCTCTAAAACCACCATTAGGAGCTGCAACCATTGAAGAGGCCTTGCCGGAGGGGTTCCAAGAGAGGGTTGGAGGGAGAGGAGTGGTTCATGGAGGGTGGGTGCCGCAGCCCTCAATCCTGAGCCATCCATCAGTGGGGTGTTTTGTGAGCCACTGTGGCTTTGGATCAATGTGGGAGTCCTTGATGAGTGACCCCCAGATAGTGCTGGTACCAGAGCTTTTTGACCAAACCTTCAACGCTAGGCTATTGGCTGAAGAGCTTAAGGTTGCAGTGGAGGTTGAGAAGGAAGAAAATGGGTGGGTTTCAAAGGAGAGTTTGTGCAAAGCAATTAAGTCAGTAATGGATGAAGAGGGAGAGGTGGGTTGTTTGGTGAAGAAGAATCATGCAAAGTGGAAAGAGACCCTGATGAGCCAAGGCTTTATGAGCAATTACATTGATAATTTTGTTCGCCAACTTTTAGATCTGAAGTGATTTCTAGATATGGAAATTGCAGTGTTTATTGAAAAATGTTTTAGCATCTTTATTGTGCAGAGCCATTTCAATCTCTAAAGATAACTAGACTAAGCAGTATAGGGAAAGAATCCTTAAGATTGTGCCCTACACTTTGTAATATTTGAATGCCATGACTTTGTGAATTTTTTTTGCTACGGTTGATTCACTATTCTAATCAATTGATATTTATATTAAATAAAATAAAACTACATATTATCAAATTTATTAGTTTAAAAAGGTGTGAATCAATTAATTTTTTGAAAAAAAATTAATTGAATTGACATATTTAATTCATACTTAAATAAAAACCCAAATCGACCTTCGAAGAAAAATCAAATCAAACCAATTTTATTTAAGATTGATTTAATTTAATTTAAATAATCATAGTAAACATTAAGTTTATTTTGTTTTCAAAATTTATTAAAATTACATTTGTTTTAAAATATTGGTTTGATCTAGGTTTTATTGATGAGAGAGATCAAAAAGCAAACATGCTCCAAGATTTTTGAAACCTAATCCACCTATCTTTGTTGAAAATCAAATCTATTCAATCGATTTGGAGGAATTAAATTAATTTTATTGATTATTTTATTTTTTAAAATTTTTTATTGCACCTTTTTCAAATCTTTGAGCTTGGTTACTTTTGTTATATACATTTATTTACCAAATATATGTCAAATAGATGGTCTTCAGAGAAGTGATTGATAGTTTATATTATATTATATTACCTATATAGTGATCAATGAAAAGATTTGCAATAACTATAGGTCTTGACAAAAATCTTTTCCTCACCGACTCATTTTCCACATCTTTAAATCACTTTCATCAACTTACACAAATCATTTATTTATACAATGAAAAATAATTTATTAAAAATTCATCACTAATCTTACATTATATCCTTTTTAGTTGGGGAGTAGAGTTCTTTCAAACTTTAAAACGCATATAAATGGTTATATATATTATTATAAAATAACAAAAATAGATAATAAAAAATAAAATATGATAAGAAAGTATTGATTTACATGGAAAACTTTAGAAGGGAAAAACTATGTGTAGAGGAGATAGAAATTCATTATGTTAAAAATTGATATAAGAGAAGAGAGATGTAAATAGTTACTGCATAGTTATAATCATCAAGATACTTTTAATATAAATTTAATTTTTTCGATAGGTAACTAATATAAAAATTATAGAAAGTGTATCTTCAAAAGACATATTTAATATAAATTCGATTTTATAAAATTATAGAGATGCATTCAATGTAAATTCAAATTTTTTTTTTACTGTGTGACTGATATGAAAATATGGAAAATGTCTTTTTAAAAGACATCTTTAGTATAAATATGATTTTATGGTATTATAAAAAAAAAAAAAAAAAACTTTAATATAAAGTCAATTTTTTTTTAACTCATATGACTAATAAAAAAATTATAGAAAAATGTCTTTTGAAAAGATATTTTTATTATAAATTCAATTTTATGAAATTATGAAAGATGTCTCTTAAAGAAACAACTTTAATATAAATTCAAAAATTTTTTTTAAACATCTATCATTGATATGAAAAATATGAAAAGATCTCTCTTTAACAAATACTTTTCAAAGTGACCAAAATTACAAAGATTTATCAATAATTTTTTAATTACCATATTTAAAAAAAAAAAATTAAAGTGCCCATTTTGTAAGAATCATTTTTTAAAATAGCTGTACAAGTTAAAAAATAAATAAAATAAAATAAAGAAGCCGATAGAGATAAGTGGATAAGGCCTATGGTACCACAAAAATAGAAGAACGGTAGTTGACATTTGTGAGTTCAAAAAATTGTGGCTCACAAGACGATCATCATCACCAGCTAGTGGCAGTGGCAGTGGCCCTTCCATTATTCAAAATATCTAATAATTTGTCATGTCATGTGATGTGACAGAAAGGAACCATGAAAAGAATAAATAATGCATCTAAATCTCCTTGTTTTGTATTTGCATGAACACGACTAAAAGTTCATTATTTAGGTGGGTCCAAAATACAGTACAAAATTGTGTGTTTTTTGGTGCGTATCGAGAAGACACTATTTAATTTGCATAGCAAATAATTAATTTTGTGCCCTACAGTACTACAGAAATGGAAGAATGGCAGTTCCCATTCGTGAATGCATCTACTAAAAAGTGTGGCCCTCATGTCAATAACCATTGCCATTATCTAGTGGTAGACTGGTAGCTGCACTTCCATTATTGTGGAAGAGAGACTCCGGCCGGATAGGGAAAGGTGAAGGTGTAAAAAGCGTAAAGCATAGCTTTCATGGAGATTGCGTTCTTTACACTTTACACTTTACAGCTCCTCTTGTAGGGATGGCAATGGGGCGGGTCATTTCGGGTACCCGCCCCGCCCCTAATGGGATGGGATATTATTTTCTTAAACGGGTATGGGTCGGGTTTGGGATTTTTTTTTAAGCCGGGGCGGGTTCGGGTATTGCCTCGCCCCACCCCGCTCCGATTATATATAAAATTGAAATTAAAATTAAATTTAATTTAAAATTTAAAATTATTTTAATTTAAATTTTATTTTATTATTTTTAATATATAGATAATAATAAATTATTTTTAATAAAATAAGTTATAAAAAATATAATAATTTAATTATTTATAAAATATATTTATTTTAATATAATTAAAAATTTTAAAAGTAATTTAAAAAAAATTAAAATTAAAATTAAATAAAAAGTTAAACGGGGCGGATATGGGAATGTAGCATACCCGCCCGCCCCGCCCCGCCCCGGCCCGTTTAATTTTTTAAATGGGACGGGGATGGGAATTCCTTTAAATAAATGGGGCGGGGTTGGGAGGGGGGCGCCCCGCCCCGTTGCCATCCCTATCCTCTTGTGTTTGGACCATCGCAAAAAGTGTACTATTTATATTACGTTGCAACCACACTACAAAAATTTACCTCTATTCAAAACCTAGGCATTAAAAATGTGTTTAACAATTAGGTGGTGTTACATATGTATTTTTAAGTCTATTTTTTGTATCATAATTTAATTTATTTATACCTTTATACTTTGATTTATTTGTTTATACTTTGATTTGACGATTTGGGTCTCACCATTTATATTCAACAATTCTAATTTGAAGTTTTGTGGACACCAATACAATACATTAATATATAACTTTTTGTTAAGTATATTTTTTGTATCTTAGTTCAATTTGTTTGTATCTTTATATTTTGATTTCATTTATTTGTTCGTATTTTTATTTGAATGCCTAGATCTCACCATTCATATTTAATGTTCAAAATTTTAAATTCTATAGGTGTCAATACAAAATTTTAATATATTATAAGTTTCCTTTATTCTGAGCTAAAAGTTCACTAATGATAGATAAAGGTAGCATATTATAGGTTTGCTTTTAATCATTTTTTATTCCCCTATTCAACTTTTACATAACTAAAATTCAAACATATAATCATTGCTTATTGGAGTTTTGAATTTAATCTTGAAATTTATAAATCTAGTTAAAAATTAAAGGCCTATTTGCAACTATTTTTTTTTAAAAAAAATTATTCTCTGTAAAAAAAAATCAAGAAAATATATTTGACAACTAAAAATTATTTTTTATTTTCTATTTTTAAGATATAGAGTGTTTTACGATCATATTTTTTTAGTTATTTTTTGTTATTTTCACTTATTTTCTAATGGTTGCTTTAAAAAATAATTATATATATATATATATATGTAGAATGATTAAAAATAAAATATTATATATAAAAATTATTTTTAAAACATATTTAAAAATAGGTTTAAAACATTTTAAATTTTCAAATAAATTTTTATTTTACAAAATATCAAAAAATAGTTTTAAATTTATATATAATATTTCAATGAAATATTAGAAAAATATCATGTAGATGAAAAACATAAGTCATATATATTGAAGTACTTTGGAGACAAGTACAGAAGTTATAAAAGCAAATTGAAAGCTAAATACTATGAGTCATATGATACTACTAAGGAGAGACTGCAACATAAACCTCCAAAAAGTATCAAAATGATTAGAGATAGTTTGTTCACTTTTGGAACTTTGAGGAAGCAATAGTAAGATAATTACAAAACTATTATGTTTTAATATTTTATTTACTAGCATTTATTTAGTTAACTTGTTATTATTATTATTATTATTATTATTTCATGTTGCAAGAGATGTTTAGGAAAGATATAGAAAATAGGGTCAAACAAGTGATTAGACATACATTTGGTTTTAAAAGTTATGCTTTGATACGATATGATCATATTGAAAATTTAGAATCATCATATCGTTTCTTGATTCTTTATTAATGTTTTTGAAGTAACAATTTTTATTTTTATTTTGGTTTTTCTTACAATGATAGGCACAAATGAAGGAAGATAAAAGTGGGTCTAATAGAATTGAAATATTTTTCCTTACTCATGTAGGAAAGGATGGGATGTTAACAACTTTTTTTCTTCTAAAAAAATATATAAATCCCTATGAAATATATATATATATATAATTACAAGCTCAATTCAAGCAAGTGTCATCTCAATATGATAAGGATCTTTGCTACCCACCAAAATAATTTTAGTTCATTAATTTGCACCAAAATCTTATTATTTTGTAATTTTGGCATGATTTTATTGTTTTATACCTTATTCTTATTGTTACACACCTTCTTATTCTTACTGTTACACACGTTATTCCTTTGTTTTTGTACTTTAATTTTATGTTTTAATATCTTAATTTTGTTTTATTATACCATCACCTCATATGATTGTGCTCTCATCTATTCATGTCTCAAGTTTTAACTTAATTAAATTAGAGTAGTTTCAATTTAAAAAAATAAAAAACATGTCTATATATTTCATATATGTCAATTACGTTCTTAATATTTACATCATATTTTTCACATTTTAATACCCTAATAATTATTTTTTGTTTCTCGGTCATATTTTTCTCCACCCAAACCCATTGGAAATGGGATGCGCCTCCCTATAAATTGTAACCAAAATCCATGATTCCATGGTGATAAACCAACCAAGAAAAAGGGAAAATGGCGATGGCCAGGAGCCCAAAATTGCATATAGCCATGTACCCATAGTTTGCTTTTGGTCATATGATTCCCTACCTCCATCTCTCCAACGAGCTCGCTGAAAGAATTCACTATTCTAATCAATTGATATTTATATTAAATAAAATAAAACTACATATTATCAAATTTATTAGTGTAAAAAGGTGTGAATCAATTAATTTTTTGAAAAAAAATTATTCAATTTGACATATTTAATTCATACTTAAATAAAAACCCAAATCGACCTTCTAATGACAAGAAAAATTAAATCAAATCAAACCAATTTTATTTAAGATTGATTTAATTTAATTTAAATAATCATAGAACGTTAAGTTTATTTTATTTTTAAAATTAATTAAAATTACATTTATTTGAAAATATTGGTTTAATCTAGCTTTTATTGATGAGAGAGATCAAAAGCGAATCTGTTCCAAGATTTTTGAAACCTAATCCACCTATCTTCGTTGAAAATCAAATCTATTTGATCGATTTGGAGGAATTAAATTAATTTTATTGATTATTTTATTTTAAAAAAAAATTTATTGTACCTTTTTCAAATCTTTGAGCTTGGTTACTTTTGTTATATATATTTATTTACCAAATATATGTCAAATAGATGGTCTTCAGAGAAGTGATTAGATAGTTTATATTATATTATATTACCTATATAGTGATCAATGAAAAGATTTGAAATACCGTAGGTCTTGACAAAAATCTTTTCCTCACCGACTTATTTTCCTTAAATCACTTTCATCAACTTGCACATATCATTTATTTATACAATGAAAAATAATTTATTAAAAATTCATCACCAATCTTACTATATATCTTTTTAGTTGGAAAGTAGAGTTCTTTCAGACTTTAAAACGCATATAAATGGTTATATATATTATTATGAAATAACAAAAATAAATAATAAAAAATAAAATATGATAAGAAGATATTAATTTACATGGAAAACTTTAAAAGGGAAAAACTACGAGGAGATAGAAATCCACTATGTTAAAAATTGATATAAGAGAAG
The DNA here is from genome assembly GCF_004353265.1 of Vitis riparia. Lineage (NCBI taxonomy): Eukaryota > Viridiplantae > Streptophyta > Magnoliopsida > Vitales > Vitaceae > Vitis > Vitis riparia. Next base: position 2,599,743 of record NC_048449.1, read on the forward strand.
AGATATGCAAATAGTTACTGCACAGTTATAATCATCAAGACACTTTTAATATAAATTTAATTTTTTCGATAGGTAACTAATATAAAAATTGTATAAAGTGTATCTTCAAAAGACATATTTAGTATAAATTCGATTTTATGGAATTATAGAGATGCATTCAATATAAATTCAAATTTTTTTTTTACTGTGTGACTGATATGAAAATATGAAAGATGTCTTTTCAAGAGACATCTTTAGCATAAATATGATTTTATGGTATTATAGAAAAAAATATTTTTTTAATATAAATTCAATTTTTTTTAACGTATATGACTAATAAAAAAATTATAGAAAAGCGTCTTTTGAAAAGACATTTTTATTATAAATTCAATTTTATGAAATTATGAAAGGTGTCTATTGAAGAAACAACTTTAATGTAAATTCAAATTTTTTTTTTAAACATATATCATTGATATGAAAAATATGAAAGATGTCCCTTAAACAAATACTTTTTAAAGTGACCAAAATTACAAAGATTTATCAATAATTTTTTAATCATTTTTTAAAATAGCCGTACAAGTTTTTTTTTTTAAAAAAAGCCGACCGATAGAGATAAGTGGATAAGGCCTATGGTACCACAAAAATTGAAGAATGGTAGTTGACATTTGTGAGTTCAAAAAATTGTGGCTCACAAGTCACAAGACAGTCATCATCACCAGCTAGTGGCCCTTCCATTATTGGAAATATCTAATAATTTGTCATCTCATGTGATGTGACAGAAAGGAACCATGAAATGAATAAATAATGCATCTAAATCTCCTTGTTTTGTATTTGCATGAAGACGGCTAAAAGTGGATTATTTAGGTGGGTCCAAAATACAGTACAAAATTGCGTGTTTTTTGGTGCGTATCGAGAAGACACTATTTAATTAAGCGGTGCCAATTATAGATTTTGAAGTATCATTTCTTTACTCTAAAGTCTAATCCAATATGTTTTCTTTTAGATATCAAAATGTGATGTAAGAATATAAACAAACACATAATAAGTTTTTATGACATCAAAGTACAAATAAATGAATTATCAATTATTACTAAAAAGTAGAAACGACCTCTCTCTCTTCAACTCTTCAACTCTTCAACCCTTCCCCGGGGGATGTTTCTATAAATTGAAACCAAACTCCCAGTACTCCTAAACCCATGCCTCCATCCAATTTCAGTTTGTATTAAAAAAGGGGGTCATGGCCAAGAGCCCAAAATTCCATATAGCCATGTTCCCATGGTTTGCTTTCGGCCATATGATTCCTTACCTCCATCTCTCCAACGAGCTTGCTGAAAGAGGCCACAAGATCATCTTCATTTTGCCCAGAAAGGCTCAATCTAAACTACAACATTTGAATTTTCATCCCGATCTCATCACTTTCCATCCCCTCATCGTCCCTCACGTCGATGGCCTCCCTCCCGGGACTGAAACTGCCTCTGACATCCCCTTTTCTTTGTCTTACCTTCTCGGGACTGCACTGGACCGCACCAGAGACCAAGTTGAAGCAGCCCTACGTACTTTGAATCCTGATCTTTTGTTCTACGATGTTGCCCATTGGGCACCTGCTTTGGCATCCCAACTAGGGATTAAGTCCATATACTACAGTGCAGTTTGTGCAGCCGCCGTTGCCTACATACCTGTCCCAGATCGACAAGGTGGCAAAGACTGCAGGACATTGACAGATCTCCCACCCCCTGGTTACCCGTCCTCAACGGTGGTGCTCCGCCCACATGAAGCTCGGTTGATGGACTTCATGTTTGCACCAAATGGGGAAGGCATCACCTTGCAGCAGCGTCTCACCACTGCCTGGGTAAGCTGTGATGCAATCTCTATAAGAACATGTCAAGAAACCGAAGGACCCATTTGTGACTACATTGGAAGCCAGTATGGAAAACCAGTGTTCCTAACTGGCCCCGTACTACCCAAACCTTCAGTGCAGCCATTGGAGGATCGGTGGGCGCAGTGGCTGGGTGGGTTCAAGCCTGGTTCAGTAATATTTTGTGCATTTGGAAGCCAACATATCCCGGAAAAGGACCAGTTCCAAGAACTACTCCTGGGGTTTGAGCTAACCGGTCTGCCATTCCTAGTAGCTCTAAAACCACCGACAGGAGCTGCCACCATTGAAGAGGCCTTACCGGAGGGCTTCCAAGAGAGGGTTGGAGGGAGAGGAGTGGTTCATGGAGGGTGGGTGCAGCAGCCGTCAGTACTGAGCCACCCATCAGTGGGGTGTTTTGTGAGCCACTGTGGCTTTGGATCAATGTGGGAGTCCTTGACCAGCGACCCTCAAATAGTGCTGGTACCGGAACTCACTGACCAAATATTGAACAGCAGGCTATTGGCTGAAGAGCTTAAAGTTGCAGTGGAGGTTGAGAGGGAAGAAAATGGGTTGTTTTCAAAGGAAAGCTTGTGCTATGCCATTAAAACGGTGATGGATGAAAACAGTGAGGTGGGTGGTCTGGTGAAGAAGAACCATGCTAAGTGGAAGGAGGCCTTGACGAGCCCAAGCTTTATGAGCAATTATGTTGACAATTTTGTTGGGCAATTGCAAGGACTTTTTGATCAAAATTGATTTTCCTGGAGATGGAAATTGCAGTGTTGAATTATAAGTTTAGCTGAAAAATGTTTTAGCATCATTTTCCGGAGTGGTCATGTTTATCTCATTAATGAATGAAAGTTGTGATTGAATGGACGTACCAGCATCTCCTTATCTCTTCCTTATACTATTAAAGTTGACTTGATTTGAGAATTTTGAATATCGACTTTATCCCCTCACACTTATTTTCTTAACTCCAAATAAATAAAATAAAAATCAAATCAATTAGATATTTTAAAACTTTCATTTTTAATTTATTTATAATTATTCAATATTTGATAACATATATATTTTATATGTTAATGCATTAGGCCGGTCATTGTTTAATTTATTTTGTTTGTATTATAATATCATACATCCGTATCATTATAATATTCGAAACAACTCTTTTAAAACTCCCAAAAACTGCTTATGACTTATCGGTGAAGTCACTGAAATGGCTTATACTCCCCAAAACCCCATGTGCTTCATGTCCTCCCCATTAATGGATGTTATCTGCTTATCTCTACCCTTCTGATCAGATGGAAGGGCAAATGAACACCTCCCTATAAATTGCAACCAAAAACCAACCCAGAAAAAGGAAAATGGCCACGGCTAAGAGACCAAAATTTCATCCAGGGTGTGTTTGAATGTTCATATATGCATATACAATCATGGGGTTGAAAGAAAACTGGAGTGATGATAAAAATTTTCAGAGAATTGTATTGTTTGGTTCACGGGAAACAAGGATCTTCCTTCTAATTAGCTCTTCTCTTAGCAGGTAAGATAATTAATTGAGAATAGCTTCTTGTTATTTTTACATTTAATTTGCATAACAGATAATTAATTTTGCACCCTACATTGCTAAAAAATAGAAGAATGGTAGTTCTCATTTGTGAATTCATCTAGTGGTAGACTGGTAGCTGCACTTCCATTATTGAAAATATTGGACCATCTCGTACCATTTAGGTTGGGGTTTAAATATGTAGGGACAATGTTGGAGTTATGTTCATTTCTATCACATTATTGCCGATCATATTTGCTATTATTATTTGTCTCTTTTTTTTTATCGTATTTATTATTGTTATTTTTCTCTTTTTCTTTTAACATTCTTTTCAATACGTTCATTTATTTTCCCTCATGAAGCCTCTTTAATTTCAATTTTTTTCACTTTCTAACCTCTCCATATTTATTGATTTTAATCATATTTGGACACATTAAACTTAAAATGATAATTAATAATAAATTAAATAAAAACATAAACATATAGTGGACAAAAATAAAAATATTATTCCATAAATAATATAATTGATGTTTTTAAATATTAATTATAATAATACATAGGTATTAAATTTAAAAATTATAATTTATTATTTAGAGATTTATTATATAACACTTTTTATATTAATATTTATTTATTTTATAAATCTTAACAAGGTGAGTTCTACAATACCACCCTCAGTACCATCCGAAATTCATCCACATCCGTTGGATGAGTTTCATGCAATCGTGGCCGTCCTCATAGCTTTTTGAGTATCATGGGTATTTTTAATTTTTTATTCATCTCATTTTTATATGAGCTGGCAGAAAATGATGGTACACTACTGAAAAGTATATTTTAATTGTAGCACAGGACAAGTTATTTTTTGACATGTGAGGACAACAACTAGGGGATGAACTCAATAATGGATGTTCTCTAACCCTTCTCAGGAAGGGGAAATGACCACCTTCCTATAAATTGCAACCAAAGTCTTCAACCACAAACCAATCAAGAAAAAGGAAAATGGCCATGGCCAAGAGCCCGAAATTGCATATAGCCATGTTCCCATGGTTTGCTTTCGGCCATATGATTCCTTACCTCAATCTCTCCAACGAGCTTGCTGGAAGAGGCCACAAGATCACCTTCATTTTGCCCAGAAAGGCTCAATCTAAGCTACAACACTTGAATTTTCATCCGGCTCTCATCACTTTCCATCCCCTCATCGTCCCTCATGTCGATGGCCTTCCTCCGGGGACTGAAACTGCCTCTGATATCCCCGTTTCCTTGACTTGCCTTCTCGCCACTGCCCTGGACCGCACCAGGGACCAAGTTGAAGCAGCTCTACGTACTTTGAATCCTCATCTTTTGTTCTACGATTTTGCCTATTGGGCACCTGCTTTGGCATCCCAACTAGGGATTAAGTCCATATACTACAGTGCAGTTTGTGCAGCAGCCATTGCCCACATGCCTATCCCGGCTCAACAAGGTAGCAAAGACTGCGGGCAATTGACAGATGTGCCGCCCCCTGGCTACCCCTCCTCAACGGTGGTGCTCCGCCCACATGAGGCTCGGTTGATGGACTTCATGTTTGCACCATATGGAGAAGGCATCACCTTCCAGCAGCGCGTCACCACTGCCCGGGCACGCGGTGATGCAATCTCTATAAGAACATGTCAAGAAACCGAAGGACCCTTTTGTGACTACATTGGAAGCCAGTATGGAAAACCAGTGTTCCTAACTGGCCCCGTACTACCCAAACCTTCATTGGAGCCATTGGAGGATCGGTGGGCGCAGTGGCTGGGTGGGTTCAAGCCTGGTTCAGTTATATTCTGTGCATTTGGAAGCCAAAATGTCCATGAAAAGGACCAGTTCCAAGAACTACTCCTGGGGTTAGAGCTAACAGGCCTGCCATTCTTCGCAGCTGTAAAACCACCGACAGGAGCTGCCACCATTGAAGAGGCCTTACCGGAGGGGTTCCAAGAGAGGGTTGGAGGGAGGGGATTGGTTCATGGAGGGTGGTGGGTGCAGCAGCCGTCAGTACTGAGCCACCCATCAGTGGGGTGTTTTGTGAGCCACTGTGGCTATGGATCAATGTGGGAGTCCTTGACCAGCGACCCTCAAATAGTGCTGGTACCGGAACTCCCTGACCAAATATTGAACAGCAGGCTATTGGCTGAAGAGCTTAAAGTTGCAGTGAAGGTTGAGAGGGAAGAAAATGGGTTGTTTTCAAAGGAAAGCTTGTGCTATGCCATTAAAACGGTGATGGATGAAAACAGTGAGGTGGGTGGTCTGGTGAAGAAGAACCATGCTAAGTGGAAGGAGGCCTTGACGAGCCAAAGCTTTTTGAGCAATTATGTTGACAATTTTGTTGGGCAATTGCAAGGACTTTTGGATCATAAATGATTTCCCCTGGAGATGGAAATGTTTTAGCATCTATCATTTTCTGTAATGCTGTTTATCTGGTCAATGAACGAAAGAGGAGAGAGATTTAAAAATGCACACCTGATACCACCTAATGAGTATTGTGCTAAAATAACTCATTCATGTCAAGAAATATAAGTTTTAACTCCCTTTCAAAACTTATATTCAAATTAGTCTCTTCTTACCACATCGAAATGACATTATAATTTTTATTTTCTTTTCAAAATTTAAGTTGAAGTCTTTCGATTATTAATTGAGACTTCATTTTTTTAACTAAACCCTTAATTAGCAATTGAGTCTTCAGTTATTTTTTTTTTAACTTTAAAATTTAATTAAAAATATTAAATTTCAAATTATTATTGAAATTAAAAATATATACTTTAATAATAATAATTTATATATTTAAAATTAAAGATCTAATATTACTTCAATAAATATAATAATAAATGTATATTTATTTATCAATAAATTAATAATCTTAAAATAATAATGTATATGACATATAAATAAGATATAAAATTATATAATTTATTAATTTAAGATATTTAATTTTTTGTATTTTTAAGATATTAATTAATTTATATTTTGATAAATTTATTTTTATTGAAATAATAGTATATTCTTAAGTTTCCGTGTATAGATTTTTTATTATTTTAAAGCATATATTTATAATTTAACATAAAATAAAATAAAAAAATAAAGGCAACTATTTGTACACAATATATATACCTTGAATATACATTTTGAAATTAGTTAATGAAATTAATTAGAAAAAATCTACTACAAAATATAATTTTTAGTAGTTTTATCAAAGTCACACAAAATTACCCATTAAACATTTATATAGTGAAAAAAAAAATCTCTCCTCCGTAATTATAGCAAGTATTACATATCATATAACTTAAATTAATAAATTATATAATTTTATATCTTAAAAATACAATAAATTAAATATTTTAAATTAATAAATTATATAATTTCATATAACTTTATTATTTTAAGATTATTAATTTATTGATAAATAAAATATTTATTTATATTATATTTATTAATTTATCTTTATTGAAGTAATATTACATTTTTAAGCTTAAATATATTAATTTTTATTATTAAAGTATGTATTTTTAATTTCGATAATAATTTGTAATTTAATATTTTAAATTAAATTTTAAAGTAAAACAAAAAAAATTAAAGGCTCAATTCCTAATTGAGACTTTAGTTTAAAGTCATGAAGTGTGAAGAAAGTGTAAAGATGATTTTCCAATTTTTTTATAAAAAAAGGGAAAAAAATGTTGTAGAAAAGCATCTTTCTAAGAAATATAGAGAGTAGTTTTTCGAATAAGAGTATGTTTGGGAATAATTTTAGAAAGTATTTTTAATATTTTTAACACTTGAATGATAAAAAATTTTAAGTATTAGAAATATTAAAAGTACTTTTTAGAATCACTACTAAACGGACTCTTAGAATATGTTTAGTAGTAACTTTAAGAAATGTTTCTAACTTTTTTAATACTTAAAAGATAAAAATTTTCAAGTGTTATAAAAACTAAAAACACTTCTTAAAATCACTATCAAATACACTATAAAATACCTTCCCAATATCACCTACAAACTAAAGGTGAGGACTATAAAACTTCTGCCGATATTTTTCCTTGAAATTCAATAAAATAAAATTATAAAAAAAATATTTATAAATATTTTATATTATAAAATAAAATTGCAATATACAATGATGAAAGAAGGCCTACCACCCTCTTGTGGTAAGTGGCATGAGGTGAGGCTGTGGAATCAACTACCTTGTGATAATCATGTCACTAACAAAAAGGGAAAGAAAAAGGAAATCTAATAAAAATAATCTTAAATTTAATAAATATCTTTTAAAAGGAGAAGTTTGAAAACATGTGAAATGATTCAAAATAGAAAATTATTACTATTTTTGCTACCAAGGCCATGTTTGGTTTACAACTTTAGTTGGGAATTGGAGGAAAGTCTAATAGGTTCAAGGTAAAGGAAGAGAGTAATATATATATATATATATATATATATACCCAAAAAATGTGTTGAATTTGTTTGTATATTTTCAGTCATTGGTCAATAGACCTCAGAAGCAAAGAGTGAGACTTGGTGAGTAGGCCTATCCACACAAATTATTATACCGCATGAATGCCAAACCTCTAAATTGCACCGTCTTCATTCATCAGCCATAGCCCAAGCCAAGTCACAGTGAAAAGACAGGGCAATGGCCAAGACCCCAAAATTTCATGTAGTCATGTTCCCATGGTTTGCCTTTGGCCATATAACTCCATTCCTCCATCTCTCCAACAAGCTTGCTGAGAGAAGCCACAAAATCACATTCATGCTGCCCAAAAAGGCTCAATCCCAACTACAAACCTTGAATTCTCATCCTACTTTCATCTCTTTCAATCCCCTAACCGTCCCCCAAGTTGAAGGACTTCCCCCAGGGGCCGACCACTGCTGACATCCCCATTTTCTTGAACCACCTTCTCACCATCACCATGGAGTACACTGCTGACCAAGTTGAAGCTGCCCTACGTGCCTTGAATCCTGATTTTTTATTTTTTTTTATGATTTTGCATAATGGATTCCTGATTTGACATCCAAACTAGGCATTAAGTCCCTATGCTACAATACAGTTTGTGCACCAGCCATTGCCCTCATCCTTGTCCCAGCTTGCAGTTAGCAGAGACAGGCCAATCACAGCTGAGCCACCCCTGGTTACCCCTCCTCAAAGGTGGCGTTCAGCCCCCATGAAGCTCGGTTATTGCACTTCATATCAGCATCATTTGGGGAACGCCTCACCTTCCACGAGTGCATTATCACTGCCATGAAACACTGCAATGCAGTCTCTATAAGAATATGTCAAGAAATTGAAGGGACCCTTTTGTGACTATGCTGCAAGTTAGTATGCAAAGCCAGCGTTCCTAACAGGTCCAGTCTTGCCTGAGCCTTCACTGACACCATTGGAAAGGTGGGCACATTGAGATATAGTATTATTCCTAGGGAGAACATAGATAGTATAGACTTGTTAACCTAAATGCACTTTTACTTGTTGGATCAGGTTTTGACCATCTCATCTCAAAACCAATTGGAGTCTAGTAAGGGTAGGTCAAACCTTTTATAACATTCAACATCTCCCCACGAGCCTATTATAAGAACCATTATTCAACATCATCTTAAGAGCGGCATTGTTGTACCCCCAACATTAATGATAACAGAACTGCTGAATGAAGAGTCAGCAGGCCCATTTATTAGAAAAAGTGGAGGAAGACCAAAGTTTCTAAACTAAAATCAGGAGAACCAGAGAAAGACTTGAAGTCAGTCTTCAAATACAAGAAATTCTAATGAATTCTAATCAACCGTGTGCTGCCGAATTCTTAGCGCATTTTTCACAACATTATAAATGAACCAAAAGTTTTCCCTCAACCTCAATCATGTTCTTGGAAGAAGAAAAAGAAAACAGATGGATACATTGATCACCTGAAATGAAATTATTTTACAGATATGAAAGAAAGCAAAGGCAAAAAGGGAAAACCAATTCAAGTACATTAAGATGATATACTGTCATGAACTTAAATCTCAAATGAAGAAAAATACTACCAGCTGAAAAATAAAAACTATGAAAAAGCTAAGCTTATGATCCATTTGACTCAAAGATGCAATTCCTGGGAAACAAACAGGCAGTGAAGCATTTGCACTCCATAAGGGAACCAATGACCAAAAATTATGACATACAAACACAATGGAGCATTTAACGAAGGCATTTAACATATGAAGCCAGTAAATATTTATATATAGTTCCAATAAAATCAACCAAAGGAAAAACCCCAAATGGTACTTACAAGGTGCAGATTTCGACCCAGAGAGTCAAAAGCTTTGGAGGACTGTGTAGCAAGAAAAGGAAAAATAAAGCAATGCCCTTAAATTGCTGCTCATGTAAGAAGAGGAGGAACTGGATTGAACTGAAACTCGACAAAATTGTGATTTTTTACATCTCTCAAGGGAAGTTCCACACCTAAATTCCGCAATGATAACCAAATATTGCCAAGGCAAAGACCAACCCAAGCTGTGACAACATCATATCAATCAAAAGGTTGCTTGGTCATTACTATCCACTCTATAAGAGAACAAAGGCACAAAGTCTCGAATTTACAGTGAAAAGAAACATCCTTGTCAAGATCTATAGGGACCAGTACACCATCTCTGTAGATGAATTTTAAATCAAGCTGGCGAGAAGGATTTGCTTTTGCAGACAAACTCTTGTTTAATGAGTGACAACTACATTCAATTGGCATTACTAACCTATTTCCGGAATTTTTACACTGACATATGCTCATTTCCTGACATTCAGACAATTTGCCATGATTTTCTTGTCTCGTCTTTTTGTCAAATAAATTGCCGAAACTTTCAGCAGCATAATTTTTTCTAACTGCTGAAAGAAGATCAACAGATAATGATGCAACAACATCATGAACATCCTCTACCGTCCGATAGGTCCCATTCACTTCCCATTCACGAATGAGAATTTTCTGCATCAAACTATGGAGGGTATACAGGCATTCAGCACAACAACGATACAAACAAATGACCCCTGAATCAGCTGCAATATTTGTAGTTTTGATTGAAGAGACGTTGACATTGACAATAGGCTCATCAGGGATAGACTTACCATCTGGAGGTGGAATATCAGTCTCCGCCATGGATAAACCATTGAACTGGTTGCAAAACTTTCCACAGCTAGACGACTTAAGGCCACTCAATTCACCTGCACTACATAGGGAATCTTCAGAATGGACCACGGGTTCCACGAATGCAAATCCATTAGACTGTCTCCAGAGTCCAGAATCTCCCTTATTCACCATACACTTCACAGAATTTTCTGACTTGAATGATTTAGAAGTCCCATCATGCATGTTTGGAACTTTACCATCCAAAAAGTTGGCAGCCAAAGAACTCTGAAATTGTTCGACAGGGGCAGAATCAGTCAAGAAGGCTGTTTGAAGTGGAGACTTTTCTGAGATTGGAACTCCCTCCTTCAGATTAGGATCACCAGAATTGACATCTCCTTTGTGCAAATTAACACATCCAGTATTTTCAGAAGTAAATCCTTCAGGCCTTTCTTCTGGTACTTCTCCTTCATGTGAGCTTCTGTTAGAAACATTTGGTCCACATTCCTTGCTTTCGATTAGATTATCCACATCATCCCACATGCATAGCTTGAAGATCCTACAGTACCAGGCTTAGGGTTTACCACTGTCATTTGACCGTCCACCTCTAAACTGAAACAGAAGGAATATTTGTTAGACAAAAACATGTAACTGAAGATGAACCCACAAGCATATTAATGAAAATAGTGAAATACCTCTGTAGTGTGTATACCCAGCTATTGACCATATCTTCCAAGCAAGCCACTTGTGACAAAATACGACCAAATTCATATCTATCTTTTCCAGATTGAATTTTAGCATTAATTTGATCGACCAGGAGCTCCAGAACCTTTCGAACCTCAAGGGAAACTTCTCTAAGTGATACATATGCACCTCTGTATGCTGATAAACCAACGGCAACTAGGCCCCTAACTAGACCAAATTTTTCTTTGCTTTTAGTATTGCTGGGCTACAAGCGACAGCTACCTTTTCTAATGAGTTACTAGGACGAATAATACAAGAATTGAATGGCCAGCCTTTCCATGGTCCATTTATGTCTGCACAGGGACCATCTTTGAGTTTGGATGTGACCCAACAAAGTTCAGCAAAATGAGGATATCGAAGCATTTGATAGCCAAATGTAGATATTGCTAATAACAGGTTTGATTTCCCTTTCACAGTTCTACTGTTTGGTGGAGATGGGACCTTTGCAACAGATTCTTCAGGACACTGAGCTCTATCCTCACCTTCATTGACCAGTACATGATCTGCACCATGATATACCATATCTTTATTACCTTGACCTGTATCACAAGCTTTGTACTCCTCGAAAACACTTGTAAGAATGTGAGTTCTATGATGAATCAACTGAACAAACTGCTGAACCAAATCCCTCGACAATTCTGTTGCTGATGAATCAATCAACGTATCACGATTGAAGTTCCCATCAACCTGCACAGAGAATTGGGGTACAGTGTGTTCCGAAGAAGCTGAACAACTGTAGTTCAATATATCAGTCTTGAAAAACTCCCTTATTCTTTTAGGCAATGCTGCATATGGCACATCTGAAGTAGCCTGTTGGTGTAAACAAAAATGCATACAAAGAATGTTAAAATCACTTTCAAAATCATGGTACTTTTGCAAAGTATGGATAGCCGATGGCAAAAGAAAAGGAAATGCTACAATCTATAAATGACTCAAACAACATATTATAAATTGTGATTATTGGTTAGCTCATATGACAGACCAAAACAGTGTGGCACCAGCAGGATGACAAAAATGACATAGAAGAGCAAGGTTAGTAAAGGATAGAAATCTTAAGCACCATATATTAATATCATTTGTCTGTCATTGTTATACATAAAAAGTAATATATTTCTCTTCCAAAGTAGTGCTTGATCCATAGGCCCATACTAGGGTACAAATTTTACCAGCTAAGAGAGGCAAAATCCAATTCTTACCAGAATCATCAAAGACGTGGACACACACATGGAATCCACCTGCTCAATAAACGACCTCCATGCATGTGAAGCTCTCTGCAAAACATCTTCAGGCACTCCTGTCTCAGCAGATTTGCATGCCCTTGGACCGGATACATTTTCCTTTTCAACAACTTGACTGTTTGTTATACAGAATTCTTCCTCAGATGATTGATGGTTTGTTGAAGAGGAACACTCTTCATCATCTTGATCAGATGTCTCTATAGCCCACAAATCAATTCTAGGCAAGAATAGCATGCATGAACCCACACTAGTGCATTTCACTGCCATAAGAATAGTTAATTATCAGTATTCTTTCAAAATCAATTCTTAATTCTTGCAATACAAACATTGCTACAAGAATTTCCTTGTTCAAGCATGTTTTGGGGGTTGTGTCTCAGCTGTACAAGTCAATATTACTGGATGAAAGATTATCAATTAAGAACCACAATCACAGAGAAGTTCTTGAGCTACAAAAGTTCTATTAGGACTTCATAGTGGTTCCTCCTACATTTGCCCCCTTGCTAAAGCCATCCACAAAATACCTTTTAAGATTAGGTGATAATTAATATGCAGTTGCTTCACATAGATTGTATAATACATGAGCATTATCAATGTAACTTGATTAATACCGATACTAGAAATGAGACAACAAGAAAATGAAGGCATGCATACGTAATTTGATTAATACTGACACTAGAAATGAGACAACGAGAAAATGAAGGCATGTATACCATCATCAAGACCAGATGAACTATAGACAAAACAAGATAGGAGAAATGTGAGAGAAAGGAACATTAGGAAAAAATGGTACCCAGAATCAAGTATCTAAAGGAAGAAAGAAACTAAACCCAACAAATTGACAAATTAATTTTTCAAGAAACAACACATTGTAAGCAACCAAATAAAAGAAAATTTACATAAAATGTATGTTGAAGATTGTTACAAACAACCAAAGATACAACTTAATAAGGAAAGATTCCTGAAATAAAATCCAGGACACCAAGTAAGTTAGGTGCTCAACAAAAATTAGGGAAGAGACAACATCTTCTACTCAAGAATCAATGTGAAAGAGAGAGACATAGAGAGCCAAAACTACAACTGAACAAGTAAAGATTCCTAAAGTAAAATCTAGTTGGTGTAAAGACCAACACAATCAGCAGTCCAATAGAAACTAGAAAGAGAAAATGACAAGGAAGAGCCCCTTAGGGTTTATCAACGAAATGAAGTCTGGCTATTTTGAATAATTTTACAAATTTATTTACTTGGAGTCGATCAGTGGTAGGTAGTAACTTGACTCGTACTTAGAATTTATAAGTAGTAACTTGACTCATTCTTAGAATTTAGAAAGTCCCTTTTCTTTGAAACTTCTTATTTTAATAAACCCTCATACGTGCAAACTTACCCTTTTTTTTTATAACCGAGGAACCTTCCATGCCAAGCCCTTAGGACTCTCCATGGGGATCCAAATCTCGAGGTGCTGACCGCCTTGCAACAACCACATAGAGAGCCAAAACTACAACTGAACAAGTAAAGATTCCTAAAGTAAAATCTAAAAGACCAACACAATCAGCAGTCCAATAGAAACTAGAAAGAGAAAATGACAAGGAAGAGCCCCTTAGGGTTTATCAACGAAATGAAGTCTGGCTATTTTGAATAATTTTACAAATTTGTTTACTTGGAGTCGATCAGTGGTAGGTAGTAACTTGACTCGTACTTAGAATTTATAAGTAGTAACTTGACTCATTCTTAGAATTTAGAAAGTCCCTTTTCTTTGAAACTTCTTATTTTAATAAACCCTCATACGTGCAAACTTACCCTTTTTTTTTATAACCAAGGAACCTTCCATGGCCAAGCCCTTAGGACTCTCCATGGGGATCCAAATCTTGAGGTGCTGACCGCCTTACAACAACCAACACCAGGTAAATTCAGGGTATCATCAGTAGCAGGATTCGAACCCAGGACCATGTGCCACTTACTGGGACCACACTTCCCAATGTTCGTTGTAACCAACCAAGCTACCCTGGCGGGTTACAAACTTTCCCTTTTCTAAAAGTTTCTATTTTCTAAAAATTGTTTATTTTTTAAAAAGCCTCTATTATCTATAAACTGTCTAATTTCCAAAAATTCTATACTTTTTTAAGAATAGTTCTTTTATAGGCTATACTTTTTTAGGAACATCCATTCCTTCAAAAGTTTTATTCTCAAAGATTTTTATTTTCTTTTAATTTGAATTTCTGTTTAGTTTGTTGTGGGGGGCATATATTCTATCCCTTCTTTATCTTCTCTTTATTTGTTGTAAACTATATATTTTTTCCCTGCTGCCATAACCTTAGTTCCCCGTCCCTCTCCTTAAAATTCTAAAAGAAAGAAGCCCAAACCCACCTTGTTTGTTCATAGGCAACCATCTTAAGGCTGTCCTCTATTAGGAAATGCATGATACTCAAGAACCAATGAGAGAGAGAGAATCATTATCCTAACAAGTTGAAGAAGTCACACCAATTAATCTGATTGCATTTGGCTAGAACTCACAACTAAAGTTTGCAGACTGCAATTGGGAATTAAACTAGGAAAATGAATGCCCATGCTGCTTGAATAGAAAAGAAGACGACAAAGGAGTACTAAATTAAAAGCATATTAGGAATTAGAGGCATTGCTAGATGATAAGTTTATGGAGTTTGAAGGTTGAACTACACATTCTCTGCAAATTTACACAATAAAACACAAGATAAAGAAAGGGGAACATACTCAATATTCTTGTTAGCCCTTCTAGTACATCTCCGCGTCCTTCCTGTGAAATTGTAGCCAAATCAACCTTTTGAATTTCAACATTCCCAACAAAACAGTGGAGAATACAAGAAGCAAGATGCCTCTGGCCTGACCGGGGACTCCCAGCAACCAATATGCGAAATCCTGATTTCTTTCCTGATGTATACGAAATATTTTGCAACAAAGTAGTGTGAATTCCATTGTGGTATGCCCTCGAAGGGTCAAACCTCACCCTGTCTTCATCAGTATCATCATTTAAAGCATCAGAAAATGGAAAACCAGCCTCTCCAATTAAAATGCCAAGACATGACAGGTTCCTTTCTATCTCCTTTATAACATCTGCCTTTTGAAGCAAATCATTAACTTGGGCCCACCAATGATCATTAGGCATTTTCTTCTTCCTCAAAGCACCAACAATGACATTTTTAATCATTTTTGCAGCTTTGTAAAGAAGAGGAGGTAAATAGAGGCATTCATCAAGATACAGGGAAACAAGCAGGCTGGATAGTGGTCGAAGTAGACAAGATATAAGATGGGTGGGAAGTGGAGAGGATACTACTTCATTTGCAGACATACCTGCTTCTCTACGAGAGCAGGGGGGTGGAGCACATGAAAGAGCCTCCAACCAATCCCTCTCCTCCACTGCAAAGGAGGGAAGGGGATAGCGATTACCATCAGGAGCTTTCTCTCCAGCATGAGACACAAGTTCTTGAAAGGGGCAGTTCCTCTTCAAAGCAATAATGGCTGCTTGAGTACAAAGAGCCTGCAGATCAGCCCCAGCAAAGCCTGCAGTTTTTCTTGCAATCCAATTAAGCAAGGGTCCGGTAACTGGTTTCGGCCATCTTTGTGTGTGCAGTGAGAGAATAGAAATTCTATCCTTGACTGATGGCAGAGGAAAATAGATCTCCCTATCAAATCTTCCAGGCCGTCTTAAAGCTGGATCAATAGCCTCAGGACGATTTGTTGCACCGATTACTACAACTGAACCTCGAGATTTTAAACCATCCAATAGAGCAAGCAAAGTGGACACAACTGAACTATGTGTCTGATCTTGCTGCCTTGTACGACAAGGTGCCAATCCATCTATCTCATCAAAGAATATGATAGAAGGTTGAGATCTCTCAGCAACCTGAAACAAGAGTCTCAGCTGGCGCTCAGCATCACCAACATACTTTCCTAAACAATCTGCACCTTTCCGTGCGAAGTATGCTATCCTCTTATCACCACGAGCACATGATCCAATTAATGCCCGCACTACCAGAGTTTTGCCCGTTCCAGGGTAACCATGCAAAAGAACACCTCTAGGAGGCGTAAGCCCCAGATTATTAAAGAACTCAGGATACAGTAAGGGTAAGATGACAACCTCCTTCAAGCACCGGATGACATCTTGAAGCCAGCAACAGACTCCCAACCCTGAAATAGTTTCTCACCTTCAGAGCCCGGGCCTCCAATATACACAGGTGCAATTCTCAATATATCTCGATGGAGCCTCTTGCTCTCCCGTTTCAAGAACTCTTCATCCTCACCACAGTGTTCCAACCACTTTTCTTCTGCTTCAAGATCTTTCCGGCAAGCATCATTTGACACCTTCCTTATTTCCAATTTCATTTTCTTTGCTTTCATTTTCTTTATCTGTTGCAAATATTGATTGCCATGAGGTTGGAAGAGATGCCGATGATCTGTGCAGGCTATAAGAAATTTGCGATGATCAAAAATGCAACCATTAGCTCGTGCACAAGGCTGCAACAAAAAACAATTATATAAGCCAAAAAACAATGAAGCTAAAAATAATATATGTGTCCGAAAAATCCATTTGAAATTTAACATAAAGATGACTGCCTTCTATAAAACAAAAGGAAATAAGGAAAAAGGGGATGACTTCTTGTTGAATGATCATCAACTAACTAACCAAGTGGTAAGTTTTTGGGCACCGATCAACACGACATCCAATAGTTGCACCTGGCCTCCCACAGCGACTGCATTTCAATGCTCTTCCTCTGCAGAGTGCGGCCCTAACATTCTTCAAGCATCCCAAACCAGCAAAATAAACCTGCAAATATCATAATGAATGGAGATTAACCGTAACATGATATTTGAATGAAAAGAAGAGAAGAATAACAAAAACTGTGACTTCCAGCATTCAATATGCATAGATAATAAATTAGAAAAATGGAATGCATGTTTGATAATACGTAAAGATTTTTTTTTTTTTTTTTTTTTGATAGGCATGTGGTAATATGTAAAGATAAAAGTTGCCGAAAAACAAACACTAAAGATTGCCACTGACTTCCTATTAACATGTTCTATCATATAGCAAGACTTGAAAGCCCTGATATAAACTTATATAAACACATAGCATCAGGAAAAATCCATGCATTGAAAAAAACAAGCATTAAGATGACCCAGAACAGAGGGCTGGCCAACCCAAACCTGAAGTAATATTGCTAACTAGCCAATGTCCTCTTTAAAAAAAAATCCAACTAAGAGCATATCAATGAAAAAAGAATACAAACAAAGGTAAAAATAAAAATAAAAAGGCATTCAGATAATAAAGCCTTATGAAGTCTGGCTTGAAGGAAAATAACAGGAAATATTAGTCTCTGTCTAATAAATAGAATGAATTTCATGGCAAAAGTCTCCAATCTACCTATCACTCGAACTGGATTCTAAACTATACCATTCAGTGTCCTTTCCTTGATTGCACCTTGAATCCTAGTTCTAGAAGTAAGAGAAAAAGGAAAAAAAATAATTTAAAAAAAGTGCAAATTCCATCATATATATATATATATATATATATATATATATAGATAGATAGATAGATAGATAGATAGCAATGCCAAAGCTCAACTCATAAATTTGCAAGCCATAAATGTCTATGCAAGTAATTGGGCCCACGTCAACCTCTTTTCCTCATAAATTGATTAACATAAGTCAACTTGAGCAGTTTTTGTTTTTTACCAGAAACAAAAGATATATTAATTATTTTTTTTTTGATCAATAAGTATAAGATTGTATTGCAAAGAGGCGCTAAAGAAGCGACCCACCAAATTACAGTATAAAGGGACTTACCCCCTTACAAAAGGGCCCAAACATCAAAGGACAAGGTAGAACAAAAAAACCTCTCTCTTAACGCATACATACCCAATCTATATAATCTATTAAGGTCGAAGGACCATCTTTTATCCACACTTTGGATTCCGACCACAAAAAATACACAAAAGATGCTTTCAGCCTTTGAATGGACAGCTCACAATCCTCAAAAGCAATTGAATTTCTAGCCTTCCAAATAACCCAAAACAAGCATAACGGTCCCATTTGCCACGCCACCTTCCTTTTCTTTCCCACAAAAGACCCCCTCCACCCTAAAAGGGTTTCCTTGACCGACCGGGGGAAAACCCACGAAACACCAAAAAAGGAAAGGAACACCATCCATACTTCCCTCGTTTTTTCACAATGGATAAGAAGGTGATCAATTGTCTCCTCACTCTTATGGCAAAGAAAACATCTATTTGCCATAACTCAACCTCTCTTTTGCAAACAAAAGATATATTAATTATGAAAGAAGTACAATAGAAGAATGAGACGTCCTCCCTACAAACACAAAATACTGATCAAAGTAAGACTAAACACCTCCACTATACAAGGAGAATTGTACAACCTCCACTTTATGAGGAAAACTGTACACAAAGGAGGTATAGACTGCTTAAGGATAATTGTCAACTTGAACAGTTTTTTTTTTTTTAGTAAACAACAAAAGCATGTATTAAGAAATGCAAAAAAGAGAGGGTGCACCCTATGTATACAGGCAGTATACACAATACATGCCAAATCAAGAACCAAACAAATACATGGTTAGCCTTAAAAAACAAGGTAAAGCTAACCACAAGAAAGAGCATCTAAGAAATTCAAAATAGAGGGGTTCTCCATTTCCAATGAATCTTGGGACCACTCTAAACTTGAGCAGTTTTGAACTTAAGGTTTATGACCTTTCCCCCTATTTGGCATTAATTGGGTTCTAAAGAGCACAGAAAAAAAAAAAAAAGACACTACCAAGTTGGTATAGAAACTTTGATATCCTTGTTTGCACAGTCAGCAAGATCCTCAAAAGGTTAGGAGAACTGCATTTTTTAGATTTTCAGTGCTAACATATATTGCTTCAAGGGTTCATATTTAACATTTGTGTAGCTTTCATTTTTAATTTTTAGTAACTTGTGTAGCACTTGTGTGCTTGGCTTACACTCTTTCTTGGCATTTGTTTGATATTCTCCTAGTTTATGAAGAAATAACCATATTTGAGGCATTGTCTAATCATAGTGTTTTGAGTCTTAAGATAAAATTCTTGCTTTGTGTCTCTACTAGTCCCAAAAAAGCTATGCTTCTCTAGTAGACATACAAGATTTTGGTGGGATAGATGGGCATGAGGGTTTAAGTTAAAAGATGCATCCCTAGGCTTTTTGGAATAGCCTCCTCCAAAAATGCTACAGTTGTAGATTTATAGGATGGAGAAAGAGGTGGAGATAGCCATTGGAAAGTTCAATTTAGAAGACCCTTCCAAGATGGGAAGATAGAGGAGGTGACCCAATTTCTAGAGCTTATTTACCCTTTGAAAGTGTAAGAAGGAAAGGACAATTTACTTTGGAAAGACGATAGGAAGGGAAATTTTAGTGTCAATTTGTACTACAAATCCCCAAGTGTTGAGAGCAATTTAGTAGTCCCAATCAAAGAAATCTGGGGATCCCGAGCTCCCCTTTGAACGTGTTTTTTTCACATGGGAAGCTATTTAGGGGCATGTCTTAATTTTAGATATGTTAATGAACAAGGGGATGATCCATGGTCAATAGATGCAACCTTTGTAAAGTTAATGAAAAATTAGTTGATCACATCTTGATTCATTGTGATAAGACAAAAGTGTCATGTGTCAACGGTCTTTGGCTTGAAATGGGAATTCTGGTTTCAGTGAGAAACCTCCTCCTTGAATGGAAATTTAAGGGGCTAGACAAGAAGAGAAGCATTGTTTACGCATGGCTTTGATTTGCTTATTTTGGGGAATTTGGAAAGAGCATGATCGAAGGACTCTTGATGATTTAGATCAAAGATTGAAGGAGTTGTTCATTAAATCACTATTAGAGTGGTCCCATGTTTCATTTGAAGGAGTTGTATATCTTTGATGCTTGTATTGTGATGTTTTGTGTATACTATCTATATACAAAGAGTGTGCCCCCTCTTTTTTGCGCTTCTTAGTACATACCTTTGTTGTCTATTAGTAAAAAAAAGTCCCAAATAAGCTACTTAGAAACAATCAATTTATAAAGGTATATCAAGCCTTCAACTCAAGTGAAAGAGAGACCATCATATTTTCTTAATTGGGAATCAAATATAT